>NC_136492.1:73437644-73447644 GCF_053919585.1 Euprymna scolopes
CTCGAGAATCTGCAGGGAATTTCGAATGAAAAGTTTTATTTAATCCATGGTTGTAGCATGCTTTCATACAGCATAATCACGTTGACACACCGGTTCCCGTCAGATCACCGAAGTTAAGCAATGTTGAGCCTGGTTATTACTAAAATGGGTGACCAATTTGGGAATTCCAGGCGCTGTATGTAGGAGGGAGGAAGTCGACACCTCACTGTAAGAGTTGCAAAAACCTAACGTCGTTATCTCCCCTAATGGGGATATACATGCGACTGGGGGGGGGGCGTTTTTGAACTTCATACTCCCATGAAACTTCCTCCTTTGGAGGAAGCCAGTTTAACCCGAATAGGGTTAGTGCCAACCGAAGGGGGAAGCAGCTTTTGTTCCATTAGTAATGAATGAGTAGAAGTCCAAAGTAACTCGCAATTGTATTTTAAGTGTCGCCCATGCTGAGGTACGAACCTGCAACCTCTAGGAGAGTGTAACTTTAAAAACTGAATTTAATAAAATATTTAATCTACAACGTCGCGAGTCCTAGCGGATCAATCGAAACGTTGTGAAAATAAGATTCAAGATGATAACAGTAGTTGGAAGATAAATAAATATTGTCCGAAGAAAATTTAAGAAAAACCGAAATAGAACAGAACGCCTAGTTTTGGTTTGGCACGCATCCTAGTCTGGGTAAACCAGCTTACTCCGGAGGAGGGAGTTTCTAAGCAATATCAAATTCACAAGCATTCTTGAGTGTCATTAGTGTATCTCAAGGGGAGATAATTCTGGCTGCGTTCATTTTTATTCTTTATTATGTATTTATTTATTTTGCCTGATGAAGTCGCCTACTATTCTATAATGGTCACCCATCTAGTACTAAGCTGAACGTTGCTGAAATTCGGTGATCTAACGAGAACTAGTGTGTCAACGTGATTAAGCCGTATGCGTGGAGGAGTGCTTCGACTTAGACAAATGCGTTGGTAAATGAAGAGATTTATACACCAAGAAAATCGTAAGAAACGAAATCAAAGTAAAGAGTAGCCGAGCCCACTCGGACATATTCTTCCACGATCGCGTTTCTAGATGAGGCAAGCTATAAACGGTGTCGTTGTCCGTATCACCAACGATCGATTTCCTCTCATCCACTGAACAAGGGCTGGAACTGTTGCTATGACAACATCGTTTTGATGACAGTCAGATTTCAATTACCAACAACTTTACCTATCAAATACACAAGAATTTTTCAAGCGAGCAACCGAGAAACCAGAATTGCTTAAGTCAATGTAATTTGGATCGAACTAACTCTTGTAGCTGTAGTATTCCAGAAATAGTTCTTTTATGGAATATCACAGCATTAGTAGTAAATTAATGTATATATATATATATATATATATATATATATATATATATATATATATATATATATATATATATATATATATATATATATATATATATATACACCCAAAACCTCTGGCCTCGATGGAGGGAAGACTAAAACTTTCTGCTATGTTTTCAAATGATCTAAAATAACAGCAAGGGAAGACTTGATTCCAAATATTTCTCATGTTATATCTCACCTCTTTTAGAAATAGGGTAAGATTATGAATATCTTCAGTATCAAACAATCCTTATACACTGTGATATCAACTTTATGTATGAAAACAAAAGAGAAAAATTAACAACTCTATAGTTAAATATTTAGAAATTTATAAAAAATCGGAATTAGAAACAGTAATTGTATCGGAATCGGAAAGTTAGTATGGAATCGGTAATTGCATCAGAATCAGAAAAATACTGGAATCATCCTATCACTAATATATATATATATATATATATATATATATATATATATATATATATATATATAGAGAGAGAGAGAGAGAGAGAGAGAGAGAGTAAGTTATGAAAATATATGTGGCAATTAAACTATACAAAATATTCCTTTCATCCTCGTAAGAATTCCTCGGGCTTATGCGAAAAGTTGTGGTAACCGCGCATTTTTATATACGTACACGGTATTGAATTTTCTAGTTAGTCAATTAGCTTCTTAGTTGTAACCACGCCCATCCTAATCAACCAATGGGCGAGCAGTTACAGGACAAAGGTAATTTGACCTCAGGTTCACCCTTTCCCTTTGTGTGCCTTTTTATGGGAAGGGTAGATATCCTTTTGTGCTTAGTAAGCGTACCTACTTTCAACCTAGGTATAGTTTTAGATATGTTATTTTGTGTTACTTCGGATATTGTTAGTTTTTTTTTTTTGTTTTTATATAAAATTATTTATGAATATGGATGTTGATTTTATTTTATTTTTTTTATTTTTAATTACTTATTTATTTTTATTTTCTGTTGTTATTGTCAATTTAAGATTATTTTGTATCTCTAACCTTTATCCTGTGCACACAGTTGTTCGCTATTTCTCTCCTACAGTTTAATAGATGTTCGTGTTATTTAAAGAATAGGATAGCGAATTTTCATTCAGGCATAAGCTACATGGATCGTCTGGGTTCCTACATGTACTTGCTTGTCTTACTATTGCCATTCGACTATCTGCGAACGTCCACTTTCCTTGAGTTCCCAGTATAGGTGTGCTAGTACTGTTTTCATTTGGGTTTTTTTTTTGTTGTTATTGAACCTACTTTTACGGTAATAAAATCTGGTTTTCAAATTTAAGAAAGTCATACCCACGTAATAATATTTCTTGTTATTCGGGGTTTCTTTGACAAATATTGTGGCCTGGTAAGTTGCTTTTAGTTAGACATTTATTTAGAAGTAGGCAGAGTGCGCAGGATCTACAGTTGCATTTATCTTGTTCATTATTAGTATTTTTATTTTTATTTTTATTAAGGTTGTTGTTGTTGTTGTTATTATTTGGGTTTGGTTTATTATTATTATTATTATTATTATTATTATTATTATTATTATTATTATTATTATTATTATTATTCATGTTCCTCATTCATGGATACGTGAAATACTATTGATGATGAAGGTTGCTGAGAATGTGGTAGGGCTTTTGGAGACAAGTATGGCTCAATGAAAAACGATGCTGACAGCAAACAGAGAGGAGACGGGGCAGGTTGGCATTAAACGTGGGATATTTCAAGGAGATTCGTTATCGCGGCTTCTTTTTGTAATGATAATGATGCCACTGAGCATCCTCTTGAAGAGAGAAAAACTGGGGTATAACTTTGGATCTGGTGACAGACGCCTCAACCATCTACTGTTTATGGATTATTTGAAAATATTTGGTAGAAATGAAAAGGAAATGGAGAGACTGGTAGAACTTGTGGGGACATACTCAGAAGACATTGGGATGAAGTTTGGGATTAGTAAATGTGCGGTGCTGGTGATGAAAAGAGGAGTAAAGGTTCATTCGAATGGAATAGTGTTGCCAAATGAAGAAATCATGAAAAAAATAGAAGATACAGGATATAAGTATTTGGCAGTGTTGGAGAGTGTAGGCATCATGAACAGAGAAATGAAAGAAAAAGTCGAAACTGTATGGAGGAAATCTAATGAAAGCAGTAAATGCATCTCCAGTCAGTGTTTTGAGATACAGTGCGAGAATTTTAGAATGGTCTGACAAGGATTTGCATGCCATGGATAGAAGGATAGAAACAAGAAAAGTTTTAGCAATGTTTGGTATATTTCACATTCGAAGTAGCGTAGCAAAGTTGTATCAAAAGAGGAAAGATGGTGGGAGAGGATTGAAAAGTGTAAAAGATTGTGTTAGAACCGAGGAGATGTCGTTGAAGAAGCGTGTGGTTAGAAGTGGGGAGTGGATGCTTAAGGTTGTGTCCAATGAAGTGGAGGTATGTGAAACCGAGGCTGATTATGTAAAACGTATGGATAGAGAAAGGGCAGAAGAACTGGCTAGGAAGAAAATGCATGGAAGGTTCTTCCAGGATATAGCAGAAGTTGCTGATGAAAGATCATGGCAATGGCTTAGAGCTGGGTATCTGGCTAAGAGTACTGAAGCTTTTGTTTGTGCAGCACAAGAGCAAGCATTAGGAACATGATTGTTCAAAAAGTGGTTCTAGGAGAGGAAATTGCTGCAGAATCTCGGATTTGTGGTAAGACCTCAGAATCAATTGCGCACCTTGCAGCAGGGTGTAGTGGACTGGCCCAGAGAGAGTACCGTAAAAGACACGAGCGCATAGGACTCCGGATATATTGGGAGGTGTGTAAGAGGGTTGGGGTGAAGTGTGCTGGAAAATGGTCTGAGGAGGTGCCTGATGAAGTGAGAACAAGTGATGATGGCAAGGTAGAGGTATGGTGGGACAAAAGTGTCATAACGACCAAAAAATTGGAACATAATCGTCCGGATTTGGTCGTCATTGACAAGGTCTAAAAAAACTGGCAGATTGTAAACTTCTCAGTACCCAGGGACAGGAATGTGAGAGAGAAGGAGAATGAGAAGTGGGGCAATTATGCTCCATTGGCCTTGGAGATAAGGCGTATACACGGGGTTAAAACACAAATAATCCCGGTCGTAGTTGGTACACTAGGAGTAGTATCAAGTCGTCTGGAAGAACAATTGAAAAAACTACAAATCCCCGATGTTTTAGGCGGCCTTTAAACCTCTGCAATTATAGGTACCACCAACATCCTTAGGAAACCCCTTGATCTTTGAAGCTCCTGGTTTGAAGCCGGGATTAAGGGAAATCCTCTGGAAATGAATCCCATCCATTTCCAGAGAGACGTTCATAAGCGAAATCAGAATTATTTCTAATAGCTAAATTTTTGTCCTTTGTGTTAGTTTTATTTTCGTCATGTTGTTCACTTTTTTATTATTTATTTTGTTATTATTGTTTTCATTGCTCTTATTTGATATTTATTTATTATGTACTTTAATTATCATTTCTAAATTTTCACAGCAGCTGTAGGATAAGTTTAGGTTATTTTTATTGAAAATTTTGTGTAGGGGATTGGTTACGGGGAAATGCTTTTCGATGAGGTCTATAAATTTCTTGCCAAGTTTTGTTTTTAACATTTGATTGTGTGGCGACGTATAGCAGATGATATTTCTTTTTCTTCTATTTTTAATTTTATTATAGTTATTGGTGTTTTGTTACTTATATTTAATATCAATATTTCTGTATCCACTATTTTTCAAAGCTGTGTCGTAGATGTTGATTTACATGTTTAATACATTTTCATCGCTTGAGTTATTACTGAGTCTACTTACAATAGAGTTAGGAATCTGTTTTATAATTGATGGGGGAGTGTTTGGACTTGGGGCGTATGTATATTAGATTAGCATTATCTTTTAAGTAGTATTTTTATGCTAGTTAGTACGACTATTTTTAGGCCTAACTTTTTCATTTTCTTGTATATGATTTTCTTAAAGTTTTCCCTTTGACTTTGTTAGAATCTTTTACTATTGCTAATCCATCGTCTCTATATAGGCTGATATCTGTAGTATCAACTATACTTGTGAGGGTATATAAAATGAACAATCACACTAGATCTGATGCCACTGCTGAGTCTAAAAACCCATTGCCAAGTCAAAAGAATTTGTGATTTTTGTTTTTATTCATAGTTATTGTCATTTACTAAAACTGATTTTCTACATTACTTTGGGTAAAATGTATGCTTCTATAATAATGAATACTGAAAGTAAACAAATCACCGATAAACTAAAAATTAGCGATAAAGTTGGTAAATTAAAACTTAGAGAAGCATACATTTTACTCAAAGACCACAATATAACTTTAATAATAACCCTAGCATTCGCCTGATAAAATAATATTTTCTAGAGTAAAAAACCAACAAATCAAACAAAACCTAGAATAAAACCAGTGAGCAAGTACTGCCGGAGCAATCACTTGGTTTAAAACAAAAATAAATGTACGTTTCTACAGTGTGACATCATGGATTTCATCCCTTAATATCCAAATAACTTTTTAACATTGCCCTGAAGTTTGCCGATGCATATACCGATATATCCTCGGAAGAAATCCACATTATAAAAAAATTTAGGAAATCAGTTTTAGTAGCCAGGGAAAATCGGTGCAAAAGTGTGAAAATTAAAGAAATAGAATTTGCCAGATGAAGGTCGAACGACGGCATTATGCGTAACGTAATAGCTATCGGTTCAGGTTTTAATTTTTAGCCTTGCAGCAAACATGTCTTCATAGCTCAGACATTAACATCAAAGGAAAAAGTAAATCGTAAGCTAAACGTTTTGGTTTCGATTCTCGTTGGTGGCGCACAAGTCATTTTTTTTAACTTTTTAAATCATTGCTATATATTGGGTCCAATATAATATAATAAAAAATACGAAATCTGCATTAATCAAAATATCATATTTAAGCGTATCTTACGACTGGTCAATGCCAAGCAGCCTGCTATATATATATATATATATATATATATATATATATATATATATATATATATATATATATACTATGTCTTCTTGATGATTACCCTTTTTCTAGCTACTTTTTTCCAATGAGTTAGTGATTATCAAGATTAAGAATGGCATGAACCGGAAATGATTGCTGAAAGATGGAGAAATCTATGGGAGCACAAGCATATACCAATGTCATGAACTGACTATTATGATTTGGCGATTTTTAGCAAGTATCTATCAATATTCGACTTGAAGACGACCAGTTTGCAATCAATATTGGGGCAGTCACGCGACAATGTGTTCCAGGGGAGGGAAGTCCTTGCAAAGACTCTCTATTTATTCCTTCTGATTCTATGTGCACAGATACTAATAAAACGAGTTTCTGCAGTTTCTTTGTGTACTTTTACGCATTTAAATGTTCTTTTTCAGCTCCCTTCAATGTTTATGGACGACAAACTGTAAATAAATGGAAATGTTATCTATCAACCAAAGTTTTGCCTTTTATCTTCCTTTTTTTGTCGCAGAAAATTGCATCCTAGACTGAGATCATGTATAGAAGGTATGAAGAAATGCAAAAGGTTATAGGTCATTAGACTATCTGTAACCAGTTGAGTCACAACCGCAACGGCTACTCCTATATGTTCTACATTGATTTCATTCGAGAATTCACAAGCTGTGAAGAAATACGTCTTGCATGACTAGAAATTATAAGTCTCTTTACTTCTATAGTATCCTTATGGATAATATAGAAATGAAGATACTTCTTACCTTGCTAAGTAATTTGCGTACGTGTGTACGGTGTGAATGAACGCGCCATGTAAATTAGATGAAAAGAGAGAATTACTCTTTCTCTGAATGTTCACAGAATTATTAAAGAAGTCTACAGTATTATTGCTTCTTGTTGTGCTCAGTTAATTTAGTACCCTGTTGTGCCGCTACGTATATTGGCCATTAGCAAAGACCACTCTGAAGGAACTAAGAACATGTTCCATCGTTTAAGGGTTTTCCTTATTTTAAGGACAGGTTGAATCGTCTTATTTCTTCCATTTGACGAGGGTAGTCACTGATGGCGTACGTTGAGCGTATTATAAGTCTCAACCTAAACGGTGTTGTCATTCCATGTATGGATCTTTTGATAGCTTCTTCACAGTTCGTCTATTGTCCCTGTTATGATTGTTGGAGCGTTTTACCGCGGCAATCGTAAGAGATGGTCTATTAGCTGAAATATTAGGTCATCGTCGAGGTCCTAGCGAGCAAAATATGTGGAACACTTAGACTGTCGATAATGAGCAGAAATTTTTACAGAAAACTTGAAAATTGGATATAAAAAATATAAATAAAGAACACGATGATTTATACTGAAATTCATCCAATATTAATAAAAAAAGAATTGAAAGGGGGAAAGTTGTTTGTTTTTGCATTAAAAGCAATTGAACATTTCGTTGTATTATGGATTTTAAAGATTATAGTACGTTCTTTATTTACTTATTAACCTGGGTGCGCGGCGTTGCCCGGGAGTTCGGGGGTGTGTGTTGAGCAAAAAAAAAAAAAGTGGTAGTAGGCAGGCAGGCTGGAACCCGTACCGCGAAGGAGGAAAAGAACGTAAAAAAAAAAGTGTCGTCTTTGCTGTTGCATCCATTGCCAAACCGGAAGTGACGTAGGTTTAAATTAAGGCTAGTCAACCGAAAAGAGGGGATGACTTTCGAAAATACCGGCGAAAAAAGCGACTCCTCTCTGTAGAAAAGTACCTAGTTGAAGGTGAAGAAATTAATGTTTTTAGCGAATTTTTCGATATTTGTTGTCCGAAGGGTCAAGCTTTAAAACGATCTCAATCTCGTGAAAATCTGTCGCCTCACTCGAAAGTGTTAGGCGGATATACAAACATACATACATTTAAACAGACAGGTGAGATTTATATTATAGATAAATTACATTCAAAACGAAAAAGAAGGAACACGATTTGATTTGTAATGAAACTGAAGTTTATTCAATATAAATAAATAAAAATTATGCATGTGAGATTACGTATGTTTGAAACAAAAGACAATTAAAAGTTGCAAAACATGAAATATGAATTAAGGCAATAAACAAATATTAAAAATTAAACAATATTTTTTTTAATTAAAACGAACAATAAATACTTTTTTAATCAAAGCGAACAACAATATTTTTAAAAATCAAAACTGAAGAACGAATGATAAATTAATTTAACTGAAAAACGAATGATAAATTAATTTAACTGAAAAACGAATGATAAATTAATTTAACTGAAAAACGAATGATAAATTTATTTAACTGAAAAACGAATGATAAATTAGTTTAACTGAAAAACGAATGATAAATTTATTTAACTGAAAAACGAATGATAAATTAGTTTAACTGAAAAACGAATGATAAATTTATTTAACTGAAAAACGAATGATAAATTAGTTTAACTGAAAAACGAATGATAAATTAGTTTAACTGAAAAACGAATGATAAATTAGTTTAACTGAAAAACGAATGATAAATTTATTTAACTGAAAAACGAATGATAAATTTATTTAACTGAAAAACGAATGATAAATTAGTTTAACTGAAAAACGAATGATAAGTTAATAAAAACTAAATTCAAACAAATAATGCTAATATAAACAAAGTTACAAATGCGGAAATATTTCAAACATTGAATATTAAAACATTACCAAAATCTGTTGTAGAATTTAATTAAAAGTTTGAATTTTTCATTTTCTGATTTTTTTTTTTTTACTAATATTGTCATTCTCTTTGCGATAAAAATTGTTTGTGAGGGAATTCGTTGAACTCCATGTCAACATTTTTAGAATTATTTGATCAAGAAACTCAAGTTTTATGGTATTGCTTTTATTAAATTGTTAGGTGAAAGTACAGAATATTTACAACATACTTCCCATGTTAAATAATAAGTTTCTGAGTAATAATTTATTATTTCAGTACATGACATAAAAACATGCAAGATCATTTTTTATATCCATAATTTCATCTTTTTTTTAAATGTACTAATAAGAAATAGATAAACATTTGAAATAACGTGCTGTGTTTAGTCTCAAACATTTAATAACCTTACTTAACTGTATGGAGATGGTGTAATTTTTTTTTATCGCATTCATCCACATGTAATGTAAATCCTTGTCTTTCGAAAATTGAAAAACAGTAACTTTTTGCCCCTTTTCGTAGTTTCTTGGCAATTTGGATCGTGCATGCATGTTAAAAATTTAACCCCCCCCCCCAAAAAAAAAATATATATATAGATATATATATATAATCGTGGTTTTACTTTCGTTGTTCCTCCTTATTTCTGAATAACCAGGTTTCGGTGATCTTTGGAAGATACCGCGGACCATCTCAGGATACTGATTATTTCCAGGTCAGATCTCCATGTCTGATGGAATTCTAGTCTTTAATCTTATTTATAGCATTTCGGACTTTCCACTTCTTTCCTGATTTAAGAGAGGGATGTACTGCCTTTAACACTGTGTCTTTGGAATAACCTCGCATCATCTGTAACCTGATTTTTTTCGACTGCGAATTCCTCTGAAATTTGCACGAAAAACACTCGTCTAACCAAAACCAGTATCGATAATTTCCCACACTCTTTATCTGTGCCTAAACCTAAATGTAGATTCCATGAACAAAG
>NC_136492.1:73452644-73530144 GCF_053919585.1 Euprymna scolopes
GCACGAGACTAAGAGTTCTAAAAGAAATTTAATAAAAAAATAAAGAGACCAAGGTAAACTGGTATAAAATTTTATCAAAAAGAAAAATAGAAAAGGAAATGTATAGTTCGACTTAAGAACTCTTAACAATTATACTTTTGCAAAAAAAAAAAATTCGGCATAGTTGGAACACGTCAACACTTCTTACCCTTTTTTGTGTTATTCAATGCAGAATTGAGATTCATAAATCATTAGCAGTTTCCAATTGAGTTTATCTGACTTCTCACCACTAGAAATAAATCGATGGAGGATCCGTTACCAAAATTTATTTCTTTTACTTTGCTTTTTTTCACGGCATATCAACCATTTCTTGGGTTATTTAACATCGAATTAATATTCATCCAGAAATAACATATAGATATTCTTTTATCGAATAACTGTTATCATGGGAAATTGAAAACAGAGTTTGTTTTGCTCATTTCTCGAATTTAGGACTTTATCTGATTTCGATTCCTTTCAGGATTTGTTTGGTAAGTTTAATAATCTTGATGGTTTATATTACTTTCTTCTTGTATTGCAAACGTCGCAATACCGCTCTGGTGTAATTAAAAGGTCGCAAAACCGCTCTGGTTCTTTCAGTTCGACGCAACACCGCTCTGATGCTCTCTTTTTCCTCTTCCAGCTTCTGCTGGTTTCACTCTTTTTAAAATGGCGGGCTCAATGTTTTAGCCAATCGAATCCCGCGTGACACAGCAAGAAGTAGCAGCACCAGATACACCGAGAGAGAGGGAGAAAAGAAGGGGAGACAAAGAGAAGAAAATACACGAATTAGAGGGGGGAAAGGAGGGGATGGAGAGAGTAGAAAGACACTAATAGTGGGGAAAAAGGAAGAGGAGGTAAATAGAGAAAAAGGAAAATAAAATCTCTACAGTAGTTATATATATATATATATATATATATATATATATATCAATTTACATTTCATATATATATATATATATATATATATCAATTTACATTTCATATATATATTTATCAATTTACATTTCAAATATATGTATATATATATATATATATATATATATATATATATATATATAGTCTAAGGAAGTTGTAAGTATTTTATATTAACAAAAATTATAAAAAAATTAAAGAAATGCAGTTAAAATTTATTGGTATACTAAGTTTAACATATCACAGATTTAGCACTTGCATAAACTGATATACTGCTAGAAAATTCACAATAACATTTTAAATAATGCTAATTTTTTAAACGACTGTCAATAAGAATTTTAAGAATCATTTTCAATGTTCTGTGCAATGATCTGATTCCCGTTGACTGCGAGGGAAGGAATATTACAGTATTTGTTTTTACCATAATGAAGACGGGGATCACAATGATCTAAAATTTGTAAGTGTATTTTATGCAATGGTAATGGTGAGACGTCGTGACTAAGAAAAAAAATGGTCGCTAAATGTGGGAAAATTGTGCGACTCGAGAAACTCATGAGCCAATCCTAAAACCCAAATTATTATTGAAAACAAAAAACAAAAAACAAAAAAACAACAAATTAACAAACAAACAAATAAAAACTATAAATCTCAACTTACTCTATGTAGTTTCCCCCCTTTTTTTCTAAATTATGTGTAGCGAAAACACGAAATAACGAATGGCCTTTTTATCTATCAAAGAAATTTTTAAAAAATCAAAAAAGAACAAATATGTCTGAGTGGGACAGTCTACCTGATATAGTAAAAATGAATATTGGGATAGTTCGCTCGGGCAATTTAGCATTTGCAGTATAAACAACAAAATGAAACAAAAATTGTCGAAAGCAAATATATAACAAATAAATGTTACCAAAGGCAAGATAAGTTACTCTTCTACCACTTAGAGAAGTGTTTTAACTTATTTGAAAGCGTTTACTCCGAGACACAAGTAATATTGAGTGCTTAACTTAGAACAAAAACAAAATGGCTGACATGTGACGGTCATCTTGGGAGACTCGATAATCGCTCAAAATCAAAAATTAAAAAAAAATACTGATAGAAACCCACGGCACAATCTCGTTGACAGAGCGGTTATAATTAGATCATCAAAGTTAAGGAACGTTGAGCCGGTTCAGTACCAGTGACTATTTATGACTATTTGGTAATCGCAGACACTTAATGTAAGAGGATGCTGCCATCTCCCTGCAAGAATTGCAGAAAACCTCACATCGTCATCTCTCCTAACAGCAATATACATATGATTGGGGACCGCTTGTGATTTAAATATTCCCTTGACACTGCCACCTTCGAAGGAAGCCGGTTCCATCCGCCTAAGGTGAATGTTGTTGGCTTGCTGTCTAGAAATCAACTCAATAAAATATTACGATGACATTAATTAGGTGAGGTTTCATCAGCATTTTATTCAATTTTTATTTTTTCATCGATTATTGAGACCACCAAGAAATAGAAGATTTCTAGCAGGTATACCTAAATTAATAGAATTTGTTAGTACCAATAGACGGGTTTTAGTGGCTTTATTTCTAAATTGAAAATGGCGTAATGTAAACATGTTATAAGAGATTAACAGCTTCTCTTCCAATTTTCGGATTTTTAATCATGTCAAAACGCATTTTATTTCCTTTTGATGGATTGATTGTTGCTATTTCGTTTGGTGAGTTAAAGGCAAAATAGCTTCACTGATTGATATAATAATTAAGTGATTGATTTTATGCTACGAAACAGATACTGTCAAGAATTGTAAATGCCAACTGAACTAAAGGAATAAATTATAAGATGGTCAACATGAATTTTGGAATATAGACCTTTATCATTTATTATATATATATGTGTGTGTGTGTGTGTGTGTGTGTGTGTGTGTGTGTGTTTTGAGAAAAATAGAAAAATCGAATGAAATTATTAAAATAATCAACGTTTCGTCCCTATTTCCGAGGACATCTTCAGGATATTGAAGTAAAAATGCAAGAAAAGAAAAAATCATAGACCATACGAAAAAGTGAACAGTTTTTGAATCCTACCCATGTCGGGAAGGACAAACATATGTGTGCGTATGGGAAGGTTGGGTTGTTCAATGTCTATATATACACTTTTTAAAAAATGCGTTAAATGAATATGTACATTTTTTTTCTCTAAACTTATTCATTTTGTTGAAATATTTAAGGAAAAACGGTTAACCAGGATCTGTTTTGATATTTTGTTCTTTGATTATTATTTTCCCTATGCTAGGGGCTAAATGGTAAAAGCCCTTTATTTGCGTAATAGTATTAGTGTTTAATATTAGTGCTGATTATAAAAGTCTTCTTTTAGCTCTATCTATCACGTATTTTATAATTTTCGTATGATCTAAATTAAATGAGTGATCGTGTTCTGCACAATGGCAAGAGTGCATTTAGGGCTTTACCATTCCTTATATCTCTTCTGTGTTCGTATATATATATATATATATATATATATATATATATATATATATATATATAGAGAGAGAGAGAGAGAGAGAGAGAGAGAGAGGGGGGGGAAGAGAAAGTGTATGTGTGTGTGCGTGTGTGTGTGAGAGAGAGAAAGAGAGAGAGAGAGAGGGAGAGAACAAGGAGAGATAAAGACAGAGAGACAACCGAATACGGTCTAAGAAAGACAAAGAAGACAGATAGACTTACACACACACACACACACACACACACACACACACACACACATACACATATATATATATATATATATATATATATATATATATATATATATAAATATATATATACTAGAAGGTAGACCCAACGTTGGCCGGGGATTTATTGATGATCAACGAATATTTCACATACCGATATATTGATTGTCTTCTCTATTTGGAGACCCATCGCTGTGCAACTGAAAGACTCACATGCTTTTCGCAGTGACTTGGTTCACAATACATCGTAGTCAACATTGCACTGTAGAGAACCTACTTTTGATTTTATGAAATTATTTTTATATATAATAGCTTGAATTAAACTTTTAAATGCAAAAATTAAGTATCATACTTCAATTGTGCTCAAAACATGCACAGTCATTTCGAACGCACCCCTGTCATATCAAAGAACCTACTGTTGATTTTATATGTCTTGCCTTGCTGGTTACGCGGTGATAGTAGTTTGAATAATTTTAAAATGAAAAAAAAAATCAAGTATCATGGTAAAATTGTGCTTTAAGCAGAAACATTTATTTTTGACGCGCTCCTGTCATATATAAGAACCTTCTGTTTTTTTTTATATGTCGAACCTTTCGGCTTTTGTGGTAATAAAACTTTTGCAGTGTACTTATGATGTAAGACTGTGTAAGGTGTTAACTTTGGTCAAAATCGCCTGTTCCTTCTTTCATCGGATTATTTCGATTATCGATTATCGATACTTATCGAAAACATTCCGATACAAAACCTAAGAGCCTTGCCAAGCACATAAAGGACCTTCATGTGAAATTTCATAAAAATCAGCCCAACCGTTTTCGAGTCCCTAGGGAACGAACTCTCACATCCACACACACTCACACACACACACACACACACACACACATACACACACACACACACAAAGTTTCTTTTATATAATAGTAGAGATAGAGATATATGCGTATGCATGTGTATGTATTAATCTATAGTCAGACTCATGCGCACACATGGTTGCAACATTCGTACGCGTGATTCAAAATATGAATTCGATAATTAATTCAAGTGTTTGTTCTGGAGATTGTCCAAATCTTAAACTCTTTTTTGGTGCAGAAATGGCAAATTACTGACATACGTATAGTGTACTGTTTGCACGAACATCGGCACCAAAACACACTTGAACTTACAAACGTACTTTAGCACACGCATCCAATGTTTTATTAAACCAAGAATAAATCCGGGGTTGTTGGCGTTCGTTCAATTGCGTTTATTTCGTAAAATTGTCGAGATTGCACCTCTTTTAAATGGAGGGTCACGTGGAGCGGGGTGGTTGTTGCAATCTATCTGAGTGGCAGTGAACTGCGGAAATACTTGCGCCAGCATTTTGATTGTAAGGGTCAAAATCGCTGAATCGTTTTGTCCACTGCATTATGGCGACATGTTATGCTTGATTTATATTTTCTATATTGACACGAGGTGTCGCTTCTAGTGTAAGACTTAGTAATCTCGTTATAAAAAAACGGAGATCCTATCTTTTTTGCATTCGACTTCCAAAGCTATTTGATATCTTCAACAAGCTCTCTGTCTAAGCCTGGCTTTTTAAAATCCTGGCGTTTTTCGTTGATTTTGTTTTTAATTTTTTTTGTGTCTGTGTAGGGGGTAGGTTATTCAAGGCGTGGTCAATGAAATGTCATCGAAGCATCAAAGTTCTTTCTTTTTACTTCTGCTTGCAAAAGTAACAAATCGTTAATGTTATAGATCCTAACACCGTGCTTACCTAGCAAATTGAAAACTCTTTTAACCATTTGTGCATTCAGGTCCCTAATGATGAGAACTCTGATGCCCGGAAAACTCGTCCTCGGAAAACTTGTACCAGGAAAACTCGTCCATTTTTGCTAGGTAGGAAAACTGGTCCATTACTGATTAAATATCGATTGAAAACACACTTTATGACCGTTCTTGATGTCGGAATTTATCTTGCTTCCAGATAAATTCGACGCTAAAGTAACTAGGCTGAAAAAAAGCATGAAACAAGAGGAGGAGGGGGTAAAGAATGAAATATAAAGGTCTTGATTTGAAACGAAGAAGAAACTGCAAATTTTTTCCCTTTGCGGGCATAAAACTTAAACGCCAAGGTAACATATGAAAAAAGTAACATGTAATGAAAAAATAACAACACTGCTGGTTCTTATAAAGAAGTTGTGTGTATCCATTAACGAATACAACAAGAATATACAAAATAGTAGTATCTCCTAATCACACTCGCATATGAAATTAATTTTAGGAGCGTACTCACAATTGAAAGCCTGTTAGGCACGTGCCTTTTTCTTTTTTTTTTTTGTTTAAAGTTCTTTTAGAATTTTCCTTCCCTTCATGTTGCATGAAAACCGTAGACACACATGTATTACAGGAGCAAGACCTCGTCGCTTGTCCGGATAGGAAATTCCATAATACCATGTCACGTAAAGAGGTATTTTCTTTAAATTCCACTCCTTGTAAAATAAATACGTGCAAAACCGTAGTCACGTAAATAGTTTCCAGAAGTCTGTTTCGTCACAGCCGGGTATTAATTTCTTGCCGGGTTTACTTCTTTGAAGGAGGGCTCGTCCAAATTCCATTTTCGGCGCCGGGCAATGAACAACACGTTCACTCTCCTCGTCAGCAGAATTTCAAAAGAGAACGAAATACGCGCTGAGCTCGTGACGTCATTACAGAGCTAGCATTTCTCTTTTCTACAAATTAAAGGGAGTTTCGTACAAACCGAAAATATACGAAACTAAAATCATAATGGATACAAAATACAAAAAATCATATATAAGAACCAGATAAACAATAATAAATGTAAACAGGGGGGGGGTGCACCATTATTGGTACAAAAAAATCCCAACATTGAAGGAGATATTGTTTTTAAAGGCGACTACGGACCCCCGTAAAAATATTTTTTAATTATTTTTATTTGTTTACTTTTATTTAAAAAAAATAAACTTGATCACAGAGGCATGGAATCAAGACACGAAAAACGAAACCATGGGTTTATTTTAGAAAACACTTTAGTTTTAACACTTTTTGCGTTATTACGACACAAAAAAAGAAAGAAAACATTTATGTATTATCAAAGAGGTGTTTTTATTTACACACATAGATTCGAAAAAGTTATCAGAAAAAAATATGTAACAAATAAATGTTATCAAAGTAAGATAAGTTACTTTTTTTATTAAACTGGATAAGTTTTTAGTGCGGCACTTATGTATTTTTGTCACCGCGCTGAAATAATAACGTTATTATTTCGAAAGCCATTCTTAACATGAGGAGGGTAGGGTGTTTTGTAACTATTCAGTGCTTCCATCGTACAATTTTATAATTAAAAAAAATATATCGTGAAACTTGAATTTAACCTGAAAAAAAAAACTATTTAAAAATAGCGCGGTGCCAAAAATACATAAGCACCTTAAGGGTTTTTATTTGATATAAAATGTTTATTCGCTTCGAAAAACGAGTACTATTGAAGGCTGCCGGCAAATAATAAAAATAGCCATGATATCTTTGAAGACTTGATAATCACTTCAAAATAAGAAATAAAACAAAATGGTGTTAGAAACCCGCCCGGTAAATGTTATAGTGACATTTATTGAGTGGGTTTCTAACACCATTTTGTTTTATTTCTTATTTTGAAGTGATTATCAAGTCTTCAAAGATATCATGGACATTTTTCTTGTTCGCCGGCAGCCTTCAACAGTACTCGTTTTTCGGACCGAATAAACATTTTGCATTAAATAAAAACACTAAAAACTTATCCAATTAGGTAGAAAAGTAACTTATCTTGCATTTGATAATATTTATTTGTTTTATATATATATATATATATATATATATATATGTATATATATATATATATATATATATATATATATATATATATAAAATATATATATATATAAAAGTTGTATATATATATATATATATATATACAACTTTTTTGAATCTATGTGTATAGTAAAACAAACCCAAAACTAAATTAAGTATTTTGAATAAAATATTTGTTTTGTTATTTAATAATATGAGTTTTTCTTTTGTTTGTTTTGTTTAAAAGTCATTTAGGGGACATTTCTGCAGTATACAGGCGGCGGCTATTAATTTCTTCTTGGTCAAATAACACGGCAAATAAGTAACAAACAAAATTTTTTTCCGAACAGAAAAATATTTGAAAACCAAAACATTTATTGTATAAAAATGTATCAATATATAATTGTAAAAACATTTATTGAAAAGTCTACGTCAGAAAATATAATTTTAATAAAACAATTTTGTAATGAAAGCAACATTGGATTTTTATAAAGTAAAATAGCATTTTTTATTTTTTTCGAACAAATAAATAATTTAAATGAAACATTTTTTTTTAATTAAAGCGACTTTGAAGGGTCACCAACCAATGAATAATTTAAATGTTTTTTGACAGAAAAGCGCCACCTGGTGACAGTTTAGTGAAGCACACAAAACGATGACCGCTATCCGCATACTGCAGAAGTGCCTTTTGTTGTTTCGTGAACACAAAAAGTGTTAAAACTAAATTATTTTTTCTAAATAAAATATTTGCTTTATTATTTGATAATACAAGAAGTGTTTTCTTTCTTTTTTTTTCTTTCGTAATAACACAAGAAGTGTTAAACCTAAACTATTTTTTTTTTTTATAAATATATGGTTTCGTTTTTCGTGTCTTCCATTTGGTTTCGTTACATAATCAAACGTATCCACTTCCGGTAGCTTGATTTTTTCCGAGCAGTGGTCTTGGACATTACCTAACAAATATACAAATTTATTATCTTTTGAAGGCGGGGGAGGTTTAGCTCGTTTTAAAACTATATCTACATCTGTATTTTCTTTAAATTACTATGTTTTAGCGATTATCTATACCCTAAGACGTGATCCTCAAGTAGGATATTTTTTGTTCAAAAGTAACACTCAACATTACTTTTTTTATAATTAAAAAACAACAGTGAACAAGTACAATATTTAAAAACAATATCTCCTTCAAGGACGGTCATAAAATCTGTTTTCAATCGATATTTATTCAATAATTGACCAGTTTTCCTACGTAGCAAAAACGGACGAGTTTTCCTCGTACGAGTTTTCCGGGGACTAGTTTTCCTAAATTCACTTATCCAAGTGAAGAAGAGTTTTCCCTTTGTAATATTTATTTGTTTTATATTTGTTTTTCATATCATTTTGTTCTCTTAGTTACAGTAATAAATGTCCGAATCTCATTCTTCATTGGGATAAGGGATCTAAGTTTAAATGTAGACATAATTTCCTTTTTTAATCGGTAAACTTCTAAAGATTTTCATCTATATTTTTCACTTGTGTCCAAAGCCTAGAAGTATAACAAACATAAATTATTTCTAAAGAAGCCGATGGCCGACAACATTTGTCCAGACGGCGTCAACGAAATTGAAAAACCTTGTCCAGACCATTTCAAACTTAATATCAAGCGTGAACCGCTTGAAACGTTTAGCGAATATATGCTAAAATGTTTACAGTAATGTACCAACAAAATAAATAAATAAATAAACTCTGAGAATAAAATATAGGAGTAGAATTTATAACCGATTCCGTGGTCATTACTCTCATTTTGTAAATGAACAATTTCTGATAAATAAATAATTTTATGTTCATTTCATTTCAACAAGAAAAACTTAAAAGAATCGTTTTGGAATCGGAAATTAGGCTCCAATTTTTCCAACTCTGATACCAATTCCGATACCCCAAAAAGTTCAATTCTCGATTCCGATTATTCGTCCCAAAACTAATATATATATATATATATATATATATATATATATATATATATATATATATATATATATATGAGAAAATGTGAAAACTTGAAAATGTTGTAAATTGATAAAACATTTTGATTTACTTTTGTTGTTGCTGTTATTAAAGTCCGAAATTTCGCCGATAACCTGGCTTTATCGAGATGTCAGTCCGATTAAGTTTTTTTTTTCTTTTTCTTTTTTCTCCATAATGTTGTTTATAAGAGGTCGAATCTTCCGAAAAAGAAAATACATCTTGTATCGGTGCTGTTTTAAATCCGTGTGTGTAATCGCTTGGTTTAAGCGCGAAATTAAAGAAGTGGAAAGTCACACATTTTAGAAAACATTTATTTTTTATATAAATTTAAATGAGAAAAAATAAATAATAAAGGAAAAAAAGAAATTAATCGGGCTGATCTCTCCTTGATAAAGCCAGATTATTAGCGAAAATTCGGACTTAAGCAACAACAGCAAAAAAGTAAATAAAAATGATTTTATCATGTGAAATGATATTTCACATTTTCAGGTTTTCAAATTTTCTCATTTAAATTTAAAAAAAAAAATGTCTTCTAAAATGTGTGACTTTCCACTTATATATATACATCGAAAGTTCTGATTCTAAATTAGTGTGTGATATGTCCTGTGATATAATAGTGTGTGATATGTCTTGCGAAGGGGATATATTTGCATGATAGAGCTGAATGGTCTTGGCTAGTGTAATCGATTAACAGAATCGAATAAGTCGCCTTAATGAACGGACGTTCGTGGTAATATCCTTACACTTTAGGTTTTTGGCGTATCGTTCGATTTCTCCCTCTTAAGCTGCTCTAGCCGCTTGTATTCATGAGCTTTACACCAACCAATTATATTTTTGAAGGAACCCGGATGTGTTCATATTCATTACATTACATCGTGTCTCTTAGATCAACCGTCGCGGTAGACATAGAGACGATTTTGTTTTATATATAAGGATATGGCCACGCCATTTTGACATCTTTTTTCTTTAGTCTCTCTCTTTCTATTTACTCTTTCTCGTTTTCTTTCCTTTTTATATATGTCAGCTGTTTTTCTTTAATTCTTTGCTTTTCTTCTTTCACAATCAATTTGAATGTCCACCTTTCCCCTCTACCTCTCTACCTCAGTATTTTGGGGGTATTTTATTTGTTTCTCAGTTATTTTGTATCTCTTCACTTTGCCTTCCGTCCTTCCTCCCTACTCTCCTTTCTCTGTCTGTCTGTCTCTCTCTCTTTCTCTTTCTTTCTTTCTCTCTCTCTCTCTCTCTCTCTCTCTCTCTTTCTTTCTCTCAACAACTTTTGAACTTGTCATTGGCTTCGTAATAATTTCCCATTCCTTTGTGTTTGTCGGCCTACCGATAATGGCGGTAAAGCAAGGGTCGCATGGGAGGAGGAAGAAGAACAACAACAAGGAGGGGGAGTAGGAGGGGAGTCCGCACAGATCTTGTCTGGGGAGAAAATCAGAGACTTTAAAGGAACACTGGAGCCTCAAGATTAAAAATGAAAGCCTCGAACCGATGATCAAAAGATGAAACGGGTGTTGCGGAATTCGGCCTCAGGCGGAAACGGCGACTAATGATCGTGTGTCTCTTTCTTAGCGCGCCGGGCTGAACAGCTTCGAGGTGTTCAGAGAAGAAAGAGACGCACGCACTCACATACAAACGTGCACACCCGTATATACATGCACGCGTACACACACGTACATGTTATATAAACTTGAAAGAAGAGAAAGAAGAAATACGAATAAGTAACGCGTTGTATAGGAAAATAAACAGCACAATTTTCATATTGCAAATTAGTGTAATCGAACTAAAAATTATTGTTTTATCGCAATCCTTTACAATATATATATATATATATATATATATATATATATATATATATATATATATATATATATCGCATGCATATGTTTCAGTTTCTTTTCATTGTTTATTTTTACTTCATTTTTTAAAAGACGTTTAACGTTATGTTTAATACCAGAAAACGCCGGGTACATCTGCTAGTATATATATATATATATATATATATATATATATATATATATATATATATATATATATATATATATATATATGGAGGTAAGACTTTAATTCGTGATTAAAAACGTTTAAAATAAAGTCAACTGGGTGAGGAGAAGAGGGGTTGTTGTGGGGCTGGTGTATAGAAGGAAATACGTGTTCATCTCACGTTCGGGTGTCACCAATTTGTTGTGGACTGGTGGTATATATTATATATATCCACCAGTCGTATAAAATAGGAGAAATGAAATTGTTTTGAGGAAGGAACGAACAACGCGTTTATTGAATTAAACGAACTAGGATTTATTTCGTGAAGAAACACATGAAAGAAAAGACTACCGCACGTGTTTAGTTTGGCGTGCGTCTCTCGTTGTTTACTGGTTAGAAGGAAAGTCCATTGTTGTAGAGAGAGAAAAACAGAAAGTCAATCCAGTTTGGCGTGCGTCTCTCGCTGTTAGCTGGTAAGAGGAAAAGTCTATTGTTGTTTAGAGAGAGAGAGTGAGAAAGTCAATCCAGGCCATGGAGATAGAAAACGTGTAAGGTATACGTATTGTCTGTTGACGTTTGCCCCACACATAGTAGCAAGTGATGTGAGGCGCGCGCGGGCGCGCGCCCCGAAACCGGGCCGTTGGTCCGTCGACCGCTCAGCTCGGAAGGCGTGTCGAAAAAAAAGGCAGAAACAGATCAGCTCTCTTTCTTTTATAAGTGTTTCCGGTGGTCTTTTGCGCATGTGTGGATTTCCTTTAAAGGGGAAGTGACGTTGCCCATGTGTGCGTACGTGTGCGCGTATGTGTGCGTACATGTGTGTACGTTAGCGTTTGTGTGTGTGTGTATACACGTGAATGTGGGTGTATGTACGTGAACGTGAATATATCTACGTGTGCGTACGTGTGCGTACGTGTGCGCGTCTGTTTGTGTGCGTGTATGTGTATGACAAGAAAAATGGCTTAAGATGTGAACGCGTGTTTTTGTGCGAGACTAGAAAAGGCTCGCACAGCTTTGACTTTATTTTAAACGTTTTTCAATCATGACTTTAAGTCTTCCCTACATGATTGCGATATATAAATTTCGTACCCCTCAAAAAAATCATGAAATATATATATATATATATATATATATATATATATATATATATATATATATATATACATACAGAGTGACCCCCCCCCCCAAAAAAAAAGGGTCTCAACTATAATTAGGCCCCGTTTTTTAGTGTTTTGTCCGAATGAAATGAAACTTTGATCATAACTAGTTTTTTATATTCAAAGCATCACATCAAAACACTTGGCTTTTTTTCTACGTTGACTGTAAAATGCTCAGAAAAACATTGGCATGTCCTCTGTCTTTTGTGGGTCACCCTGTATATATATATATATATATATATATATATATATATATATATATATATATATATATAGTAAAAACTCGAATAAACCTAGAACCCCATCTTCCAACGTAGACCCCTACTACCAGGTCTCCTTCTCCAACATCAGGGGTCTACGTTCCAACCTCCCAGAGGTTGAAACCCAATTACAGGAGACGAAACCGGACATATTATTTCTAAGCGAAACTGGAATAGGGCCGACAGCTTCCCTAGATGAGTTCATAATTAACGGATACTCTTACTTAACAGCTAAATCTGACCCCTAAAACCGCCATGGACATGGAATATGTGCCTACATTAAAGATGACTTTCCGTGTGGCAGGGATATCTCTAGAGAAGATCCTAATTTACCCTATATGTGCTTCAGGGTTGCACTTGCTAACACCACTGCATTTATATTTGCCCTCTATCGGCCCCACAACAGCGGAGTTACTATCTTTGAGAGCATATCTGAGAAAATAGACCACATCCTGTCTGCACATCCCTCGGCTAACATCCACATCTGTGGTGGCTTCAACGTCCATAACGTGGAATGGCTGACCCATTCAAATAAGACAGACGATGAGGGAAGGTTTGTCATGATTTTGCCATTGCTTATGACCTCACTCAGATTGTTCGCGAGCCCACCCGTGTGCCCGATGCTACAGGTCAATATGCAAGCCTCCTAGACCTTTTTCTCTCAACTTCCCCTGAGCTATGTTCATGTTCCGTTCTTTCTCCTCTAGGATCCTCCGACTACTCCGTCGTATCAGTTAAGATAAAAATGAAATGTAATAAGTCCCCAGACGTACCCTTCCACCGTACTGTATACCGATATTCCATGGCTGACTGGGATAGCTTCCGTACATTCATATCTGATCTACCTCTGCACTTCATGTTTAAAAAGATGTGTCCTCTATAGTATCAGATCTGACTGAATGGTTAATTGTAGGCATAGACCAATTCATACCATCTAAAAAATTCCAACAAAAACCTAACAGCCAGCCATGGTTCTCCCCAGAATGCGCTGCTGCTATCGCGCACAGAAATCACTTTTTCCATAGCTACCAACGTAATAGATGCACTGGGACGAAAGCTGCTTTCAGGACTGCCAGCAACCACTGTAAAAGAGTAATAAAAAAATGCAAGAGAGCTATATTCCCAGTCTATTAAATCCAATGTAGCTGATCAGCGGCTTGGTTCCCACCAGTTTTGGCAAATAACAAATAGGATCCTGTACAGAAGTGTGCGTTCTATCCCAACCATTATCAATGGACCAGAGGTCATCTCGTCAGCGTCAGACAAGGCCAAACTATTTGCAAAGAACTTGGCAGCTTATTCTACCCTATGCGACGAAGGCCATCAACTCCCCATATTTCCTCCTATAACACAGAACAAGCTAGGTAACATACAAATATCCGTGCATGAGATCGCCAAGCTAATCAAGAACCTTGATTCCAGTAAAGCAACTGGCCCTGACGGTATCCCAATTATAGTGGTAAAAAAGCTTCAACCAGAACTCGCTCCCATACTTACGAAACTATTTAAGCGCTGCCTTCAGGAGAAGTGTTTTCTGACTCCCTGGAAGACCTCATCTGTTTGTCCTGCATTAAAGAATTCAGGTGATAAGTCATCTCCCTCTCAGTACAGACCAATAAGTCTCCTGTGTGTTATGAGTAAGTTGCTGGAATCCATATTAAATAGAGAAATAGTCAACCACCTCAGTAGAAACAACCTTCTTAGTGACACACAATATGGTTTCCGCTCTGCAAGATCTACCGCAGGTGTGCTGACGGTTATATCTCACAGGATTAGTTAATCTCTTGACAAAGGCTTCCTTTCTAGGGCAATTGATCTTGACATATCAAAGGCCTTCGACAAGGTATGGCATAAGGGTCTACTTCACAAGATTTCTAGCTACGGTATAACTGGAAATGTTTTCTAAATCATTAAATCATTTCTCTCCGATAGGCTCATAAGAGTAGTTGTCGATGGATAAAAATCAGAGGCCTGCAGTATTAATGCTAGAGTCCCTCAGGGGTCAATCCGGTCCCAACTCTCTTCCTGATCTACATCAATGACCTCCCTAAACACATACTTAAATCATTCGTTGACATGTATGCTGATGACACGACCATCTACGGCAACACATCAAAGGCTGTAAATGACAAAGCTCTCTCTGATTCTCTCTCCTCTGATCTTCAGCGCGTGGTTCAGTGGGGGAAGACGTGGCTGGTTACCTTTAATGCATCTAAAACCAAACTCCTATCCTTATATCATCAACGCTCTGATCCCCATCTGGCATCAATTGGGGTGGATGGCTCTCGTCTGGGAGAGGCCCCGTATTTTGACAAGCTTCTGGGTTTGACCTTTACTCCTGATCTGAAATGGAACACGTACATCAAGTCTGTTGCCAAGGTCGCTGGAAAGATGGTGGGATCCTTCTACCGCTCCAGAAGATATCTCAGTACTGATGCAATTCTCTATCTGTATAAAAGCCAAGTACGTCCAAGGATGGAATACTGCTGCCATATCTGTGCAGGAGCTGCTAAAAACAGCCTATCCTGCCTTGACAGAGTACAATATAGACTTCGTGGCTTTTCTCTATCCTGCAACCTCTCTCCCACAGAAGAGACGTTGCGAGCCTATCCTTGTTTTATCGTTATTTTCATGGTAGGTGCTCGTCTGAGCTCCAATCTCTGGTCCCCCCTCGCCAATCTTTCACGAAAAACACCCGTCTAGCTGAATCCACTGTGAAAAATTTCCCCCACTCTTTATCTGTGCCTAAATCAAAACGTGGATTCCATGAACAAAGCTTCTTTCTTAGAACTGCACGCCTGTGGAACTCTGTTCCGTCTGCCTGCTTCCCACCTGACTACAACTTGGATGTCTTCAAATTCCTAATGAACCGCCCCCTTAAGTAAACACTTCATCAAATCTCCACACTAACGTAATGTACTTGCAATAACCCTTATCCCTGAGTGGCTTCCGGGCCTTGATAAGTGGTGACCACTGTGCAAAAATAAAAAAATAAATATATAT
The DNA here is from genome assembly GCF_053919585.1 of Euprymna scolopes. NCBI lineage: Eukaryota > Metazoa > Mollusca > Cephalopoda > Sepiida > Sepiolidae > Euprymna > Euprymna scolopes. The sequence continues at coordinate 73,468,517 of NC_136492.1, forward strand.
ATATATTTCATGATTTTTGAGGAGTATAAAATTTATATATATATATATATATATATATATATATATATATATATATATATATATATATATATATATATGGCATGTATATGTTTCAGTTTCTTTCCATTTTTTTACTTCATTTTTTAAAAGACGTTTAACGTTATGTTTTATACCAGAAAACGCCGGGTCCATCTGCTAGTATATATATATATATATATATATATATATATATATATATATATATATATATATATATATATATATATTGTAAAATGTTTTTGACTTAACAACCAATTAAAACGTCCCAAAATTATTTTAAAAATTGTCGAATTTTGGATTCAATCAGTTCGCAGTTTACTACGTCACGGACCGCATTTAATTCTTGGACGCCATCTTGGTTACTGATCTGAACTACGTCGCCATCTTTGTTCAACACAATGTCTCAAAACTTAACAGGTTATGCGCCCAGCCACCGTCTTTTCTTTGACGGATCGGAATCTAAATTCGAATTGTGGCAGGTAAAATTTCTGGGGTATCTAAGGACTCGAAAACTACACAAAGTCATACAATCTCCAACAGAGAATCCAAACGACCCCGAATTTCTCGAAAAAAAACGCGACTGTTTTTGCAGAACTGATTCAATGTTTAGACGATAGAAGTCTGTCTCTGATTATAAGAGACGCATTGGATGATGGGAGGAAAGCATTGAACATATTAAGATAACATTATTTATCAAAAGGGAAAGCGAAAATAATATCCCTATATACAGAATTAACGTCTTTGAAACGTAACGAGGATGAAACGATTACCGACTACGTTATAAGGGCAAAAACAACCGCCAATGCCTTAAAACTCACAGGTGAAATAATAAGCGAAGCTTGTTGATATCAATGACCATCAAGGGACTTCCAGCCGATTTTAAACCATTTACAACTGTTATAACTCAGAAAGACAAACCCATAAATTTCAGCGAATTTAAAATTGCATTGCGCAGTTACAAAGAGACTAATCGTATGCTCGTGGACAATAATAACTCCAGCAATATTATGAAGTTCAAAAATGCTTCTCGAAAGCAGACACCAGCAAATTACGTACCTCACCGCAACGTATTCTCCAAAAGTAATTTTCCCAAGAAAAAGAATAAAATTATCTGCTTTAATTGTGGACGACCCAACCACATAAGTTTCCAATGTCGATATAAACACTCTAAAATGAACCCCGTAAAAAATGTTGAGAACTTTGAGGAAGAACATACATTTCTATTCACATGTAACTTTGACAATACCACAAACGGTAAAAATCTCCTTGTAGACTGTGGTGCTACAGCGCACGTTATCACCAAGGAATCTGATTTTATTAATTTTGATTCAAACTTTAATCCTCAAAGTCATTTTGTCGAACTTGCCGACGGTAGTCAAATAAATGATATAGTCTTGAAAAGAGGCGATGCTAAAATATACCTAAAAAATAATAAAAGTGAAATCTGTAACTGTATTCTAAAAAATGTTCTGTTCATACCTACATTTAAGCAAGACATATTTTCCGTGCAGGCTGAAATTAAGCAAGGCGCGAATATACAATTTGGCCAAAATACATCAAAATTGACATACCCCAATGTAACTGTATTTGACATTAAAGAAAATGGCCGACTATATTATTTAAAAAGTATGGTTCCCTCAAAAACTGCCTGTCATGACTTGGAAATCTGGCATAAAATTCTAGGACACTGCAATACAGCTGATATTAAAAAATTACCAAGTGTAGTCGAAGGCATGAAAATAATACCTTCAGACGATCTCCCAAATTGTGATGTGTGTGCACAGGGGAAAATGACAAAAGATATAAGCTGAACGCCAGAAAAAAAAGCTACGAAAATTCTCTTACTTGTGCATTGTGACTTAGCAGGTCCGATCAGCCCAATGGGGAGAAACAATCTAAGGTACGTTTTGAACTTTATTGATGATTTTTCCGGTTTAGTTATGGTTTATTTCCTAAAAAACAAATCCGACACTATCCTCGCCACTAAGAAATATTTAGCTGATGTTGCCCCGTACGGTTTAGTAAAATGTATTCGCTCAGACAATGGGACTGAATTTACTCGTAAAGACTTTGACTTCTATTAATTAACCACCGTATTAAACACGAGAAATCGGCGCCGTACTCCCCCTTCTAAAATGGCACACCTGAAAGGGCATGGCAAACCCTTTTTGAGATGACAAGATGCCTACTTATCGAATCGAAATTAGCGCATAGTTTATGGACATACGCTTTAATGGCAGCAGCATATATCAGAAATAGATCGTTCAATAAGAGGCTAGGAAAAACGCCGTATAAAGCGTTTTGCGGTGTAAGACCTAAAATGAACGGAATGCATCTATTTGGTTCTGATTGTTTTGCATTTATAGAAAACACCAGTAAACAAAATACTAAAAGCGAAAAGTTACTTTCGTAGGTTACGATAAAAATAGCCCGGCATACTTAATCTACTTCGCAGCTCAAAATACCATAAAAAGGGTTAGATGTGTAAAATTCAATGATACATTAAATTTAAAAAATGGCGATCCAGTGAATGAAAAACGTGAAATATTGCCTAGCATCTTAATCGATCACAATGAAAATATTAATAACGACGACAATTACAGTACTTCTGACGAAAATAGTAACCAGACATGTCGATACCCAATAAGGGAGCGAAAAGGCCAGACTTCTTACAAATTGAAAAGATACAAGATTACGCCATGGATTACTGTTATTCGTTGAACAGCGCACCGGAAAGTTATAATGAGGCGATTCATTCAGAAAATCACCAAGAATGGGAACAAGCTATGGTATCCGAATTGAAAGCTTTATCTAAAAATAACACATACGAAATAGTGGCAAAACCAACAGATAAAAATATAATTTCTTCATGCTGGGTTGTTTTTTTTTTTTTCAAAAAAAGTCACAGCTTCTGGCAGTGAAACTTTTAAAGCAAGATTTGTGGCAAAAGGTTTCTCACAAATTCCTGGAGTGGAATATTGTGCAACATTTTCACCAACGACAAATTTAACGACAATTAGAATTTTATTACAACTTGTCACTCAATACAATTTAAAAATACATCAAATGGATGTAAAAAATGCTTATTTAAATGCTCCGATTGACTGTGAAATCTACATTTACCATCCAGAGGGATTTAAAATGAAAAATAAAAATTGGATGTGGAAATTAAATAAATCGTTATATGGACTAAAACAAAGTGCACACAATTGGAATTTAACACTCCATAATTATTTAATAAACAGGAATTCAAACAATGTCCCGTAGACGCGTGCATGTATACCAAAAATGTAGGTAATAAATTGTTGATTTTGTTTTTTTGGGTTGACGATATATTACTCGCCTCAAACTGTGACACACTTTAAGAGATGTTAAAAATGAATTAAATAAAAAATTTAAAATGGCCGATCTTGGACGACTGTCATGGTTCCTCGGTATAAAATTTACCTGTGAAAATGAAACTATAACTATGAACCAATAATACCCCATTATACTTCTTGTATGATGGGATGTGTCTCCTAGCGGCTTCGGCTGCAGGGAGACAGGGTAGTACAAGTCAAGGATTCGTCACTTGACACTCAACCCAACAGGTGAGGGCCCGGAACCGGCCCAGCACCTGTTGGACTGAGGTACGCCGCCTGGGTAATACCTAGGAGGTCCACCCTCCCAGACCTTGCCACCGGGCTTTCCGGTGGGGCAAGTTTATTGCTTGCTGCCTGAGGCGCCCCGACCGGGGAATGCCGACGGAGTTACTCAGGCAATTTTTAAAATTGCAGGAGTGCCCCTTCTTTAATATTTTTAGGACGTTTTCATTGGTTGTATAGCACAGTCGTTGGTTATAAAAATGATTGGCGAATCCATTCGTCTCATACCCCCATCACAATTATTGTTTGTTTGTATTTAAATTATTTGTTTGTATTTAAATTATTTGTTTGTATTCAAATTATTTGTTTTATTTCAATTTTTTTTATTTTATCGTTTGTTTTCATTCTAAAAATTATTTATCGTTTGTTTTCACTTTTAAAATTATTCATCGTTGGTGTTTAATATGTTATTTAATTCTTTGTTTCTTAAATTCATAATTCACTTTTATCAGTATTAAATTGTATACTACTTTAAAATTACATAATTTCACATAGATAATGTTTATATTTTATATTGAATAACGTTCAGTTTCAGTATTAATCGAACGGTGTTCCTTTTTCTTTTTAAAAATGGTTTATTGCTCTTTTTCGAATGGCCCTGATATAGTGCTGACAGTCTGATAAATCTTACCTACATTGCCTGCTGGCATTTTTTAGTTGACAGGCCTTCTTCTTATTCTCGGTGGCCGTGGCTAAGCCCCCTTAGCTTTAATTTAGAAGAAGTTGGTTTAGTTAGGTTCAAATTCTGTAAAAGCACGGAAAAAATTATAATGACGTTTTATTAAATAATTATTTTATCATAAATATTTATGAATAATAAGCTGAAAAACTCTAAATAACACTTTATTGCTGCCATAATTTCCTAAATTCAATTCATTTTTTTTTTAAGTTTGGAAAATGGAAACTTAATTCAAAGATTTAATCGATTGCGGCCACTGCTTTTAATTTTCTCGCACCAAAACGATTTTTACTTATTAAAAAATGTTATTACACAGAAAATTTACAAAATTGATTAAAACATTTAATGATTTAAAAATGATCAAATAAAACTTTCTTTTTAATATAGAGATGTTGAGTTTGTTTTACCTTATCCTGCTTTGATAGAGCTCAAAATAGACTTCGTTGCCGAGTAGGGGATGACCTTTTCTATTCCCTGCAACCTTTTCTCACAGAAGAGACGTTGCGAGCCTGTCTCAGCTTTATCGTTATTTTCATAGCAAGTGGTCGTCTGAGCTCCAATCTATAGTCCCCCCTCTCCAAACTTTCATGAGAAACACTCGTCTAGCTGAAAACACTATCAATAATTTCCCCCGCTCTTTATCCGTGCCTAAACCTAAACATAGATTCCCCGAATAAAGCTCCTTTCTTAGAACTGCACGCCTGTGGTACTGTCTTCTGTTTGCCTGCTTTCCAGCTGACTAAAATATGGCCGTCTTCAAGTCCAATGCAAACAAGTTCTTGGTGAGCCGTTCCACTTAAAATAACAAATTTTACTGTAACCTATATCCTCGAGTGGCATATGGGTCTTGATAAGTGGTGACTCCTATGTAAAAAAAAAACGTTTTTAACGTGTATCCAGTTTGAAAAACAAGTAGTATCGAGCGTTACGTGAGAATAAAACAAATGACCGCCACGATAGGGCCATATCTTTCGGGTCTCGATAATGACTTAAAAATAACCAATACAACAAATTACTGGTAGAAATCCATCCAATAAAAGTTACTGGCCGTGCTAAAATAATAACATTATTATTCAGAAAGCCGCCCTTAACATGAAGAGGAATGTTCTTTATTAACTATTCTGTACTTTCACCTAACAATTTAATGAATTAATAAACTTCAGAAATTGAAACTTTCGCCGAAAGTTATATAACTTATAAAGTTTAATATAAAAAAAGAATCTGACCAAATACCATTTGCTGCTAACTTTGAATCAAATATTGTTCTGATTTGCCAATATTTATGAAATTATCATTTTAGTTTGTTTATGTTTCCCCAATTCGCAATTATAACTTTTTTTGTTGTAAAAGAAAATTAGCTATTAATAGCAGAGAGACTCGACGTTCTCCGGGATTGAATGATGATCAACGAACATTTCACAGTCCCATACTTCTATTACCATCGAAATCAGTGAAATCGTTCATTTTTCAATCAAATCGATTGATTGCCTGCTCTAGTTAGAGACCTTCATCGGGAGGATGCTTCACATGCCTCTTCGCAGTGTCTTAGTTCACAATACTTAGTAGTTTACATTGAAAAATAGAGAACCTAATGTTGATTTTATAAAGTTACATAAGACCTTTATTAGATTATAAAGTTCAATAGTTATAGAAAAGGGAATAATAGAGAAACCTCTTTAGGCGATGGCATTTCGATGCTAAATGCTTCTCGTCAGAAGAGGAGAAAAGGCCGGCATTATATACATATATAGGTAAAAAAGACAACACCAACTTTGGAAACATTCAGATTAGAAATGGAAAAGTTTTTAAGATTAGAATTAGAAAATTTCGGAACGGTTAATCGGAGTCGGTGTCGGAAATCGAAAAAATCGGAATGTTTTGGAATATCGGAATCGGTATAGGAATCTGAAAAATTTGTGCCTGCTTTCCGATGCCAAAAACGATTCTTTTAATTGACTTTTTTATTTAATTTTCTTTAAAGATAGTAATGATAAAATAATGAATATTGGTTGATTTTAAAACTAAAATCGATAGATCACACGCACAAGTGTATCTTTACGTTTGAGAAAATATATTCACATTTAATGTAATCGTTATTTTTACATAGGCATCACCACTTATCAAGGCCCGGAGGCCACTCGAGGATGAGAGTTAAAGAGTGTACAGTAGTCAATTGGACCATGTAGTAATCGTTAGTAATGGAAATTCGATAAATTTGTTAACTTAAGTGGAACGGCTCATCAAGAACTTGTTAACGTTGGACTTGAAGACAATCAGATTGTAGTTAGCTGGAAAGCAGGCAAACGGAAAACAGTTCCACGGGCGTGCAGTTCTAAGAAAGAAGCTTTGTTCATAGAATCTACGTTTAAGTTTAGACACAGATAAAGAGTGGGGGAAATTATTGATAGTGTTTTTAGCTAAACGAGTGTTTCTCGTGAAAGTTTGGCGAGGGGGGACCATAGACTGAAGCTTAGGCCAGCACTTGCCATGGAAATAACAATAATCATGAAAAATAAAAACTTTATAGTTAAATATTTAGAGATTTTTAAAGACTCGGAATCGGAAATTGTATCAAAATCGTAAAAAGTGCACCATCCCAAATATAATATAGTCATCTACTGTTTCGTTGTATCACAACTCATCAGTGCGACTAGACTAGCACCTTTCCATGACCGAGGATTGAACCTACAACCATTGTGTTGATAGTTGGCATTCTACCAATCGGGCCATGCGATTGGTGCTCGCAAATGACTTCAACAAATGTTCATTTCAATAAAACTTGCCCATTGCTTTTACAATACTCGAGCTGTTTGTATATTTACAAGCAAAATGCGAACATCTCTTTATAGCTAATTAAGTAGCGGGTAAGATACATTTACGAGTGCTCTACCCAAAGAGGGGGCTTAAAATATAGTCATCCACAAACAGTACTGTTTCGTTGGATCACAACTCATCATATATATATATATATATATATATATATATATATATATATATATATATATATATATATATAACTTTATTTAAATTCAAAGACTTACATTTTTTCTCTTATATAACCCTTGCTTTTTTTTCGCCTTGGATCGCTTCATTGCAGCTGTTTCGTTAATGGGATGACAATCCTATGATTTTATGTTTTCATAGAAATTTTCCTCCTATCAACTTGTCGGATGTGATTTGCATCCGATGTTATAAAAAAAGTTCATTTGTACATGATAAACCTGGTGTGTTCGTTTAAGCATGTGTGTGCATATATATATATATATATATATATATATATATATATATATATATATATATATTATATATACATGTACTACTGTGTTTGAATATATGGTTAAGTGGCAGTTTTAGAATTGCTTTAAAGTTTCACCGCTCACTCATTTTTCGACTAAATTTCAAACAATCATTACAGTTTATAGATCACCATCTCAGCTATATTGTAAATTTTTTTTCAATTTTCGTTCAGTAAAACAAAAGTTATGATAAATCTTCTGGTATTCAAAATCGTAAAAATGTGTAAAGAACTGAGCGGCGGTTTTTATGACTGGTTTCCATAGCAACCACGTCGCTTTAACGACTGCTGTTGCTACATATTCACTGCTGTATCGAAAATAGAAGGACAAGTGAAATAGAGAGAATGAAATTGGGGGTATTTTATTGAAAATAGAGAGAATGAAATTGGGGGTATTTTATTGAAAGTAGACGAGTGCCGTACATTGTTATTACATATGTGTTTATGGTGGCAAAAAATAAAAGTAAAAACAAACAAAGAACAAGTGAAAAATTTATGGATTACAATAGGAAGATGCAAGTATGGAAAGTTATATGGTTAAGCTTAAACATGGAAAAGTAAAGGACTAGTTGTAAAAACTGGAAAAGAAAAGGACAAGATATTCTAGTAAAAAAAATAATAAATTTATACATTAAAATATTGCAGCATTAAGAATTAAAAAATAAAATTCAATTCATAACATTATATAATCAATTTTTAATCATGCAATATTTTTTAAGTTATAAATTTATTGTATTTTTCTGTTGTAATATATGTTGAAACTCGACTGAACACATGGAAATAAATAACTACATCAAAATAGTAAAATAGAACAGATATATTGAGAGCAAGAAAGTATATACGATATTTACATAGAGTCCATTCGTATAGTCATGGGGAGAACGTCCCTGGAGAAGGTGTCCGCTGGGTAGTCGTTGACTTTCGATCTCGTTGTTTCTCTGAGTCTCTCGTTGGGTCTCTCGTTGGGTCTCTTCCGTCTTTATGGTACCAACTATATTTACACTGTTGACACGCCACCTATGCTAATTAGGTGGATCCTACTACAACATCCCCTCCCAAGCCTTAGGGTCTCTTTTGGATTCCAAAACGGCTTCATATATGATGATTATGGGGCATTTTCGTCGTAGGTCTCATTTGCATACTTTATATGAATATGTCCATCAGTGTAATTTTTAGTATCGTTTACTTTTTGAATTCACATCCAATGGGTCCGTGAATTTTCGCTTCCTGTCGTATCTTCTCGGTTCATGAGTATTTTGCGGAGGTTTCACTTGAAAAGTTTGAAAAATTAATTCTATAGGATCTTCCTCCTAATCTGATATATTCTCTTCATGCTCTCATAGTAACATATTTTTCAGTTGGTTAAGGCACCTTTTATGAGTATTTTTCGGCCCTTTAATTATGAAAATTAGGTCACCGATTCTCTTATCCACTATGCCTCGCTCCCAGAACGCAACGTTGTTTTTGTAGCACTTGAAAAATATCTTTTCTCCGGAGATGAATCTTTTTCTAGATGCATGCATAGTATTCTTTACTATATTCTGTTTCGGCAAGAGTTTGTCAAACACTGATTTAACTTTTCTGGCGAACATTAGTTCAGTTTGTGACAGGTTTGAGATTATTCTCTGGTTCGGCGTGATCCAGTACACTTGTAGAAACTGCTGAAGCGCCTTGTTCGTTGGAACTCCCGAGGCTTTTTACATAGCGCATTTTAAGGTGTCGACAAATCTTTCCGCTAGCCCGTTCGGTCTTGGATGATACGGCGGCGTTATGTGATTAATTTTGTATATAATTCACAGAAACCCTTATACTCTTCTGAAGTGAATTGCGTCCCATTGTCACTCACAATACACTCTTTCACACCGAACCTTACTTTTCTGGAGTTCTACCAGCTTTCAGAGTCTGTGGAGAAAATATCCTCATAGCGTTTATAATACGCTTACAAACGTTTTCTCTTCGTCTGGTACGTAGTTGAAAATTTCCAGCGAATTAAATATGGTGTTATTAGAATATGTAGAATTTCCTTCATTTGCCTGGTTGTTGTTTAATTTCTCCAAGGTTAACCTTTGAATTTCTAAATGCTTGTTCTGCATTTCTTCGGACCTTGACATTGCTTCTTTGTATAATTCGGTTTTCCTGTTTTTCTAGTCGTTCATCTTGTTTTTCTGATATGTTTGCTGTCTTTCATCTTGTTTTTGCAGCAATAAAGCAATCTGTTCATTTTGTTTTTCTTGGTATTTTTTGCTGGGTTATCTGTTGTTCCTTTATTAATGAGGCCAACTGTTCATTTTGACGCTGCTGACTTTCCTGCTGTGATTTGAATAATTGGGTTATGACTTTGGAGAACTCTTCCATGTTTAGATAATAATGTATATGCAACAAATAATATACTTTTAATTTGTGTAAGCCACAGATATTATATAAGTTGAACAAATAAAATTGAACCAACTTACGTCTTTTTTTTTATTTCATGTCTTGCTTTTGACATCCGTGATAATAAACTTTTGATATTCTTTTATATTTTGTGAACAGAGTCTGTCGGTGAATTAATTTTTTTTATTTTAACCCTCTGCAAGTATGAATTATTTCACTTAGAACACAAACAAAAACGAGTTTTTATAACTTCTTTTTTAGAAATTGTTCATTGTTCGTTCTTTCTTTTTTCACTGTACATCCGTTCGCGTATTTTAACGACAACACTTCCGATTTGGATTTATTATCAGAGGTAAATTCGTCATTATAGAATTAAAACAAACAAAAAATAAACTTCTTAAAGTTCGTTACATTTTCAAAGTTGACACAGTGTATTTGTGCGTACTTTAATTCCATGTATGTTTTACTAGTCGAACCAGATAACTTATTTCAATTTAAAGTCACCGTTGTAAGTGTAATGGCATATTTTAATTTTTTTGAGTGAAAATTCCATTTCGGCTTATACTTACTTATCCTTGACATGGGACTGGTTTTGTTTACTATTCTGTTCCTAAACTGTTTTCTCATTTTGCATACCAGTCGTTGATTGTTTTTAATTGTTTATGAAAAGTTCAAATGATATTAACGACCACCAAATGCAAATGAGATTTGTTTTAAAAAAATCTTGTCTCATAATTTTTAATCAATTTTAAAGTTAAACATTAGAGAAAAATATTTAGAAACACCTACACTTGTAATATACAACCCCCACCCCAAGTGTATTTTTACGTTTTGTAAATATATGCGGACATTACACGGGGAGGGGGTAAAATCATTCGAACATTTTGGAAAAGAATCGAATCTTTAATTAAATGTTAGAATTTTTTTTTTTAAATCGGAATCGGTACTTGCATAGAATCGGAAATTTAAAACAGAATCAATAATTGTATCGGAATCGGGAAGAATTTATATAGATATGACAGAAAGGAATAGGCATCCACAGAAACAGTTTATTTCAATAACCATATAATTTATAGAACAAAATCAAAAATAAATGGTCACAAATTTAATAACTAATGCTTGGTTGACATTCTTTTTGCTGTTTTAAATGCAAGGACCCGTCTAGACATTGCATTGATCAGTTGATGAATATCATCTTGAGAAAATTTCTTGCCATGTCTGATGCAATAATGGTAAAAGTTCAGGCTTAGAAGATGGTTTCCTTTTCTTTTTGCAAAGGTTTCGGTCTAATATGCCCCAAAGGTTTTCAATTGGGTTCATATCCGAAAACTGACTTGACAATCGAAGTTTATTAATCCCAATTTAACTCAAACAATTTTGTGTCGCCCTAGCAGAGTGACAAGAAGCTCTGTCTTCCATAAATAGGGAGTTAATTCGGTTCATTTTACCACTTGAGAATATTGGTAGAAGTCCTCCATGTAATATTGAAATATTTAGCAGAATTGCTGTTTCCTTCGCACTCCACCAGGTCTGAGGGACCATCACTCCAAATTGCACCCTATACCATAACGGAGAAAGTCCAATGTTTTATTGTTGGCTGCAATCTTTTTAAGTTCCATACCCATACCTTTCCATTGTCGGGGGAAAAAGGTCATAGGTTTCTCCCCCGTCTCACAAGTTCAATTTTTTCTGCGTTTGATATTGGAAGGGCGAAGAAGAGGTTTTCTTTCTCGCAGCTCTACCATAGTAGTCCAGCTTGTGAAGAGACCTGACAACTGTTCTGGGACTTTCTGTAAAGTCAGATGCTTTGCACGGAGGATCCTGGTAAAATATTTGTGTGGCTTTTGTCTTGGCATTTAATATAAAATATGTGGAATATTGAAAGGTTTTCAAAGTATTTGTAAGGTATTTGAATTCTTCGTCCAGATATTCTGGACTGCAAATTCTGAATGCACATAGGAAGAAATCAATTATCATACCTGTTTTTATTTTGTTATTATGGTGCGAATAGAGTGGTATGCAATCAATTTTTTGTGTGTAGTTTTGTGGTGAACTTTGATGGATAGTTTATTAGATTTTATAATAAGTATGTCTAGAAAAGGTAATGAGAGATTGTTTTCTGTTTCATAGGCGAACTTTTTGGAGGGTTCGACTGAGTATAATTTGTCTTTAATAATATCTATGTGCGTGTTTTCAGGAAAAAAAAATGAAAATGCCGTCGATGTATCTAAAAATATTCTGTTTGGAGTTAATCTAAATTTAAAAGGACCAGATTCTAGGAATTCTCAGAAAAGGCAGATTAATACTCCACTAAGAGGGTTACTCATAGGAAGACCGAAATTTTGCTGGTAGAAATTGTTATTAATTTGAAATAAGTCATGTTAGTTATAAGTCTAATAATTTTTATAAAAGTGTCGGGAGGAAACGGTAAATTAATGTTTGATTTTTTAGGTGTGTATGGAGTAAATTTAAATATTTTTTAATGGGGACATAAGTGTATAATTATGTTATATCTAAGCTGTGTATAGTTTTGTTATGCATATTAATGTTTTATCTATATCTATATATATATATAGATAGATATATATATATACTAGCAGGGAGACCCGTCGTTGTCCAAGATTGAATGATGATCAATGAATATTTCACACTCCCATATTTTTATTGTGATCAAAATCAATGAAATCGCCTATTTTTCAATCAAATGAATTGATTGCCTGCTCCAGTTGGGGCCCATCACGGTTCACACGCCTCTTGCAATGGCTTAATCTACAATACATTGTAACCTATATTGCACTGTAGAGAAGCTACTGTTGATTTTATATTATTTTTTATATATAATAGCTTGAATTAAAGTTAAAAATGCGAAAGTCAATTATCATGCTTCAATTGTGTTCTAAACAGAAACATTCATTTAGAACGCGCCTCTGTCATATCAAATAATCTACTGTTGATTTTGTATGCTTGGCCTTACTGCTTATGCAATGATAATGGGTTGAATTTAAGTTTAAAATGAAAATGTCAAGTATCATGCTTCAGTTGTGCTCTAAACAGAAACATCCATTTCGAATACGCCACTGTCATATCAAAGAACCTACTGTTGATCTTATACGCCGGGCCTTTAGGTTTGCGGTGTAATAAAACTTCTCAAATGCACTTGTAATATTAGGCTGAATTAAATGTTAACTTTGGTCAAAATCGCTTGTTTATTCTTTCATCGGGTTATTTCGATTACCGATTATCGACACCACATGAAGTGCCTTCGTGTGAAATTTCATACAAATCGGGCAAGCCGTTTTCGAGTCTATAGGGAACGAACCTATACACACAAATTAGTACAGATTAGTTTTCACACTCGCCAGTCTTAGTGATTTCTCACTGTCAATGTGATGTTACTTGAAGTGCGAGTGACAGTAAGCCTTTCTAAATTTCTAGTAATCTTATTACGTAGTCTTCTTTCAATGACAGTCGCAAATAGCTTTGCGTTATCGCGGCTACCGTTTACCGTTAATTTCTCGCTGGAATTGACTGTTAGCCATCTCTAAAATGTGAGTAGCAATAAGCTTCTCCAAGATTCAAGTACTCCTGACATTTTTGCAATAAAGATCTTGCTAAACTCTCTTTTCACTGTCTTCCAGTCTCGCTTCACACTTCACGACCATTCTAGAGCCAGAGCTGGTTATGAAAAAGAACATTCGTGAAGCTAAAACGAAAGTTTGTAAAACTTTTGTAAAACTTTTGCCAGATCTGGGCAAGAACTGCTAGAAACAGCTTATCCTGCCTTGACAGAGTTCAAAATTGACTTCGTAGCCCTTCTCTTCCTTGCAACCTCTTTCCAACAGAAGAGACGTTGCGAGCCTGTCTCTGCTTTATCGTTATTTTCATGGCAAAGGCTCGTCTGAGCTCCAATCTATGGTCCTCCTGTTCTGACTTTCACGAAACCACTCGTCTAGCTGAGACCACTATCAATAATTTAAACAGAATATACGTTGTGAGCCTGTTTCTGTTTTATCGTTATTTTCATGGCAGGTGCTCGCCTGAGTTCCGATCTATGGTCCCCTTATAATACTTTCACGAAAAACACTTGTCTAGCTGAAACCACTATCAATAATTTCCCCCCACTCTTTATCTACGCCTAAACCTAAACGTAAATTCCATGAATAAAGCTTCTTTCTTAGAACTGTCCGTCTGTGGAACTCTCTTCCGTTTCCCTGCTTTTCAACTGACTACAATATGGTCGTCTTCAAGTCCAACGTAAACAAGTTCTTGATGAATCCCGTTATGTAATCTAATTTATCAAATTCCCACTACTAACGATTACTACGTTATTGTCCCATTGACTACCCTATACTCATTAACCCTTATCCTCGAGTGGCCTCCTGGTCTTGATAAGTAATTACTCCTTTGTAAAAAAAAAAACATGGAGTCGAAGTCGGCATTTATAATATCATGGAGCCACTATTGGCTCTTTCAAAAGTGCTTAGGCCATATAAAACCATTTTGAGGCTGGCGTATGCTATTTAAAAACCCTGGAAATTACTGGGAGTTTATAATATCCTGATTTCAGAGCAGTGACGCAGAAATTTATGGCAACGGGCGATGGTCTACAGCATCTAAATCAGAAGTGGATATCTAATCATATATATCCTTTTTCAATATACTATATCCTTTTTCAATATACTTCACAATATCGTTAACACACTGGTTCCTGTTAGATCACAAAAGTTAAGCAGAGCTAAGTCTACTCAGTAACAGATGGGTGGCCATTTGGGAATACTAGGCGCTGTATGTAGGAGGATATCGACACAGTTCCGCAAGAACTACAAAAATCTAACGTTCTTTCCCTTGTTTTATTTTAAAGACAAAACAGTAACGAAAAAGATAACCCGAAAGCGATTGATTTGTCTCTAAAACAAAGCATTAATAAATCGGGAATCAAATAAAATGATTTATTTTCTGCGTCGTTTTTTTTTTTTTTTTTTTTTGTCCAAATAAAAATCAGCTTTCATTCACCTTTTGATTGGACAAACGGTTCCGACATCTTCTGTTTTCGTTGATATATGTACTTTTTTCATTGATGTAAGCACAATGATATCTATTCTTTGGTGGTGATACATTATCCTCTAATTATTTTGTTATTTCTTTCTCGAGTTCATTTGTATTAATGCATATATTTTTCCTGAAATATACACACGCATACATTGACACACACACACACACACGCACACACACACACATACATATATATATATATATATATATATATATATATATATATATATATATATATATACTCGTTTCTTATCGTTGAGCACTTTCAGTTGAATTACGTCGGTCAATTTAGCTCTTATGCATAGATCATCGTATAACGATTAGATCACTGTGATTGATGTAAAGAACATTTAAAAATAAAATGTTTAAATTCAACGTCATTTCTCACAGTTAACTGTAACCGATTGGATACGGTCTTTGCTAATCGAGCCCGAGATGGCTCGTGTTGCCGGGTTCGAATTTGTCGACTTGTGTTAATCTTCACACCCTGCACTGAAGATTCCCGAAAGAATGAAACACTAGTGTCTGTATGTATTTAAACATTGTATTCTTATAGTTTAAATTCTATACATGAACACAGTTTACGTCTTTATTTTCTTAGGAAAAAACAGTTTGATCAGAGAAAATCGTGCTTACCGTTTTATTCTCTTTAGTTTTAAATGGAAATCTTCAAATATAGTTTGTTTTTTTTCGGTGGCCGACAGCACGACTTTTTTACCGTTAGCTGAAAGACGTTTGAGATATTTTTGTAGTCCCAGTTGAAAAATTATCTTGTTCGTTGAGAATGCGACTCTTTTGTCTGATAGCTTCGGTATAATTTTATCCTTTTCCATTTTTGTTCGAAACAGATTTTATTGCTGTGAGTGTTCATCGGTACGTAAGTGCAGTTCTAAGTCGTTCCGATTTCGGAACACCGAAGAAAGTTCAAAAGCTAGACCTTGATCGTCTATACGATGAGAGGGTTTGATGCGCGATTATGGTTATTCCTTTTTTACAAGTAGTCCGCAAAGAAAACGACTCAAAACCTCCAAGGAAATAGTTGTGGCGTGCGCCCACGCTGTGTTTCGTTTAGATCCTCGGTCCTGAGCCTGTTCCAGGCGATAGGGTAGGTGCTCTTTCCGTTCGTTTTCTCCTGAAAAAAAAATCAAGTTGACTGTGCAGCCTGTAACTAAGTTATAACGTCCGTAGACAATAAATAAAAACTCCAGGTGTCAGTTCCTTGGTTTTTTTCAAAAAATATATTATCAAATAAAACTTCTAACCACAATGTTTTCGTATTATACGATGGAATTAAATTCCAAATACAAGTTTTCAACAACGTAATTATTTACAGTTAACAGTTAGTTTAAAAAAGCAAACTCTATCTGCAACGAACGATTTTGTTTCTTTTTTTTTTCTCTCTCTCTCTCTCTCTCTTTTTTAGTACCTCCGTTGCCTGATGGTCAGTGAGTATGGGCGAACAGGCGGGATGGAGGAAGAGGTGTCGGCAGCTGGAAGCTAGTCCAGATTCTGCTAACCAGGCGAACCAGGGTGTTTCCCCTCTAATTAGTAATCACTACGTAATAATCCTTTTTCATCGATTGGTCACTACCACATTACGCACGCATGCAATTTTCTAACAAGTTTCTCACGCCGAGCCAATTCTGGTCCTTAACCCCAAAGGTCATCCCAGCTTTCAGTGGACCCAAAACAATAACCCACTATTATTCTCTCGAATAACATGGTTTTATTAGCAAAACAATATTAGTATTAAAATATTATTATCAATCTCAAATCCGCTCTGCTGAAGTTATTTTTCCTTGTCTTGGTTTGAATAATTGACCAACCAAATGGAGTCAGCAGGGCAATCGATAATTACCCGGGATTGTTCTCATAATAAAAGCTCTAACTCAGCTCTATTATAACCGTTATTACTGTACAATCCTACCGTCATAAGTGGTTGGGTCACATTCACCCCCTTAGCTCACACAGCTTCCAAAGGAAATGGGAGAGTGTAACCCGTCCATACGTTTCTCACTCATCACTAATACATCTTTTGTCAGCCTTGTAGCTTCCTAGTCGCTGACAAATAACGCCCGATATTATTATAGTACAACTGGATCAACATAGGTGGTTGGGTCACACCCTTCGTGAATTCGATTTCCTCATTGTCAAGTTTTTGTGACCCGGATGAATCACTAATAAAGACACAGACACGGGTATAAGAACAAAACAGAATATACAGAGAACAACAGTCACAGTACTTAACGCGAAGATGGCACACTACGGAGTACACAAACACACAGTATTTACCTCTCCCCACCGCGAGAGGATGTGACACAAGGTCGGAAGGTGAGAAGATGTCAGCGTCCTAAGAGAAGGAGCACTTTGGATCTGTAAAAATAAATCCGGGTAGCCTCGTCGGCATTCTCCGGTGATGGCGCCTCAGACCATCCATCCATCCAGCCCGGCTGTACCCGAGATTAAACTCACTACACGAGTTTGTAGTGTAATTCAAATCTTGTCGGTAACTGAATACTTGATGCTTCGCTAGGGCTATCAAGGGTATTTTTTATCATGGCGCCATCACTATACGGATGCCTATCACGGCTTAAGAGAATCCTATCTACCCTCGAGAGAAGAAGAGACAACGCTAGTTTCTCAACCTGGTATTTTTACCTCGCGGTACATACAGCGTCTCACCTTCCCAAAATGGTCACATATCTGGTACTGGCCAGGCTCAACGTTGCTTAACTTCGGTGATCTGGCGAGAACCGGTGTGTACACCGTGATTGTGCCGTAGACAATAAGCGATAATCTTGCTCCATCCGAAAGTCGGGTCCCAAAAACGGGGTAGGGGATTTCTAAAGCTACCCAGAACATTTGCTAAAAGCTAAAAGACCATCGAAACGGACCAGTTTCTGTTGGGCTGATTCTCGGGATCGGAACCTTGATTGGCGTGCACTACGAAGTACACAAGCACACCACGAGAGTCGGTACCTCTCGTTGTATTTATGGAGTTCGGAAGAGTAGAATATTTGTGCATTTTATTATTTAAATTTTATTTTTTAAATGTTATTTTTTTTTAGTTTACGTTTACTTTGGTATCATTTTATCATTATTTTGTTATTATTTAATTATTACATTATTACTTATTTTAATTATTATATTTTACTTATTAACTTATTTATTTATGGAAATCCATATTTGTTAAGCCCCAGTTCAGAGTTTCCAAATATAAGTCTCGTCAAATAAATGGCGTCACTGTGATGTCCGATTGTATTTAAATATTAGCGATTGCATATCGATGCTTTTCAAGTGACTGGCAGAGAATCAATCGCCCAGATTCTTTGATATTAGATACCATATAGATGATAATATTTAGACAAAACGTTTAACTTGAAGATCAAGAAAATCAGTGGCATTCTCAAATTGTTCTAAATTCGATGACATTCAGAAATCGATAGATTCAAAAGTATCGCCAGATAACATTTTCCCTTCGCCTCACTATCGAGCTCATCACGAGTTATCCGATTTGGCCGAATAGTATAAAGGTGAATTTCGCGACGTTAACATTAGTCACTTTGTGACTGCCATATTCACCTGAGTAATAGCATTTATTTCACCGAATACTAAATGCTTACACATTTTCTTTTTTCAGAAACGTGTAGTGATTCTCAGATGATTAGATAAATAGCAAAAGGTATACATTGAGGACATTGCAAAGGCTGCTAAAAGATTACTCACACCTGAGAGTATCATGAATCTCTAGAAAGCCACCATTCGCCCTTCCTTGAAGTATTGTTGACACATCTTGGCTGATGCAGACACCACTAGTCTCACTATTTTAAATAGGATCCAAAAATAAAAAAGAGAGTCTCCAGTCCAATAGGCCCCGCACTATCAACTAAACTCCAACCTCTGTCCCATCTCTGCAATGTACGTTAATGGAATATATTCTGATGAACTCATTGCACTTGTACCCCTCGACGTACATACCCCCGACAACCTTGTCTAGCAGCAAAACCCCACTCCTTAACTTTATAGGTCTCTAGATGCCGGAAAGCTTCCTATTCTTATAGTTTTTCCCCCCTCAGACTGCTAGACTTTGAAATTCCCTGCTTTAATAATTGTACTAATATGCATAAATTTGAATTTATCGTAAACAAGTATTTTGCCCATCTGTTGTGTAGTCTGGGGTTCACATCGGAGACACATAATACAGGAGATGATGATGACATTTATATACTGTTTACATGACGACAACGACGACGACGACGACGACGACGACGACTGTGAGGACTCGTGGGGATTTCATATTATTATTAATACGGAGCTGAGTGCATGACGACGACGATGACGACGACGATGACGACGACAATGATGATGATGATGATGATGATGATGATGATGATGATGATGATGATGATGATTCTTCTTTTTACATCAGAGGGGAAGAGTCATTAGTTAATGATGATGGGAACGGGATAAACAGTTCTTTTAAGATTATAGATAAGACATTTATCCATTCCTTTTGGTTGAATGACGACAGACGAAGACAACAGTTTACAAAAATAGATGATTCTTTATTCATACCAGCTGATGATGATCATGGTAAGAGATTCAAGCCTTTACGACTACATGGTTTCCTCTCCACCTCCCCTTTCGCCTCCCAGAGGCATCAGCTCTCACTAAGTCGCTCTCCGACTCTCGTCTGACTCTAACTCTCTCTTCGAACTTCGAATCCTGTCTCAATATATTGGGAATCTCCTTTCTTGATGACTTCAGAGGTGTAGTCAAACAATCTGACTCCCTCATATTTCAAATTACGCATGCGCATTGCACATGCATCCACGCGCCTCCGGTAACAAAGCAATTCCTAAATTAATTGTTTCATTTATAATCCATTTATTTCAAAATCAAAATCTAACCTATTTATTTATCATAATTTCTACCTTACATTGTTCATATCTGACTCTGACATAAATAATATTTAGTTATTTCCAAGAACAATGACAATCGTTCTACATTCCTAGGATTTCAATATGTATTCTTTTTTTTAACTTTTCTACTGGGTTCGATTGTAACCTTTTCCAAATATCATTTTCAAACTTATCTAGTTTGCTCTTTTACTTACTAGGGTCTCTCCCTTTTTACATAACACATCTCCTTAAATAGTCGCTGTAGATATAGTCCTAAATATTAGTCATTTACGTCCAATTAGAAATAAACCTTATTTGGAATGAACAAGAGTAAAAAAAAAAACAATAAACAAGTTTTTCGGTAACTTAGAAATTATTCAAAAGTTTTGTGCTGGAGAGAAACAAGAAAATAAGGTTTGGTCAGCCCTGAACGAGAATTATTGCAGTAGCAGTTGAGTACTCAGTGTTCATGCATTAATTAATGCATAAATATTTTCCCTTAATCTCTTTAGCAGTTCGCTGAGTATGTGGCAGTCCAACGTGACAGGATTGGTTGCCATAACGACTGGTTTTTGTGTGCGTATACAGACAAGACTTAAAAATTCATTTCTTTCAAATGCCAAATTTGTTTATAAGTGGGTTTATCATATCTTGGCCGTTGGGGAATTTAATGTTTTTGAAAATTGTGATGGCATATATTTTTCAAGAATCTGATTAATTGATATATGCATATCTTATATTCATATATTATATTTTATATCAAACTCTAGTTTGTTTGGGTTTTTTTTTTTTTGCATTATAATCGACATTTTTTTTTTTATTGTTTGTGAACTATAAGTTTCTATATTTAAAAAAATCTCCAGCATGTTGTGCGTAATAATATATAAGACATTATCATTTTCCAACCAGAAAATGAGCGCACAGATGATAGAAGCACAAGGTAAGATTATAAACTTCCATGTCTGGCACAAATTTAAGACGCAAAATGAATAAGGTACTGAAATTTCCACTGCTCAAATAAGATGTGTTTATTATCGATGAAAATACTATTTGAAACTGAAGCGTGACGAATTGACCGATCGACCTATCAACAGACAAATCCTTTTGTGGAGAGATGTGGACGTATCTAAAAATATATTATTATCCTTTATTGTTAACTTGCAGAGCTACCCGGCGTTTTTCGGGATCATAAAAAAATAACTAAATAGTGCGTAAATCTTTAGACTAAAACTTCTATTTTTCCTCCTCTCTTGTTTCTCCATCACACACACACACACACACACACACACACACACACACACACACACACACACATGCTCTCTCTCTCTCTCTCTCTCTCTCCGTCTCTTTCTTTTTTTTTTCGTTCTAGATGCCTTTATAACATTCTCTAATTTTCCCGTCATTCTCCCAACCCTTCTCTTCACCTCTGCTCAATGCATTCCTCTCTTTCTTGTTTTAATGTGTTTCAAAAATAAAAAGTAATTATGTAATTCATTTGCTATGTAATTTGTTATGTAATTCATTTGTTCTAAATTTTAGATATTATACATCCGGGGCAACACCGATCGAGTAAGTATAAACTTTATAAGTCTTTGATGAGTAGCTTTGTACTTTTTGCTGGACATGCAAGCACAAACACACGTCAAGTTGTGGGGGGATCACTGATGAATACACGGACACAGATTTAAGCACGTGTATGTATTGAGAACGAAACAGATTATGCATAGGATAACTGCCGTAGTACTTAACGCCAAAATGGCGTACTACGAAGTACACAAATACACGGTATTTATCCCCCTCCACTGCGAGGGGATGTGACACAAGATCGGGAGGTGTGAACATGGGACAGCGCCCCAAGAGAAGGAGCACTTTGTTGGACCTGCGAAAAGAGGTTTGAGTACTCCGTCGGAAATGTTCTATAATAGATAAGTTTATCTTTTATATAATAAATAACCCAATAATTCACTCGTAAATAAGTCTGGATATATAGAAGCATAAACACTGTTTTTTAGCAATATATGTTGTTGTTGTTGTTGTTGTTGTTGTTGTTGTTGTTGCTGCTGCTGCTGTTGCTGTTGTTGTTGTTGTTGTTGTTTTTGTTGTTTATTTTCTATTCTTTTTCCTCTCTTCTCTTTACTGTTCTTATCGCCAAAATGATGAATTGTAATTTGGTTTTCGCAATTAATTCTACCTTTAGACATTCTCATTCACTTTTGTCTTGTTTGTTTGTCCCCCCACCGCCCATCTCCACCCTTCATCCCTAATCACCATCTTTCAACGCCTCTTTGTGATTGGAAATCATTTTCCCTGGGAAACGTTCTTAGTCACTCGTTTATTTATGAAGAATTTCGTCCTGATAAGAAGAAAATGCCGATACCAATTATTAGCAAAAGCTAGAAGACGAAACAAACATTATTAACGGTTATCGAAAAGAAAAGGATTGTATCTAGACTTACAGAAGGTTTGTTAATCAAAGATTAAGCTATGGAGCTGGAAAGTGATCCAAGAACTTTGGCTTCATGTGTGAACAACCCAAACGCCAAATCCAGAAAGGATAAGGGCACCAGGAGAAACCTTCTACATCGTGAAATTCGGAAAATTCGTAGGGAAATCAACGAAACTCAAACAACAGTTTTGACAAATAGCAAACAGGATCCTGAACAGATGCGTGCGTTCTATCCCAACTATCATCAATGGACCTGAGGTGATCTCATCAGCATCATACAAGGCCAAACTATTCGCTAAGAACTTTGCAGTTAACTCTACCCTCTGCGATGAAGGGCATCAATTCCCCGTATTTCCTCCTACAACAGACAACACACTATCCAACATACAAATATCTGTGCACGAGGTCGCCAAACTAATCAAGAACTTTGATTCCAGTAAAGCAATTGGCCCTGACCGTATTTCAATTATAGTGTTGAAAAAGCTTCGACCAGAACTTGCCCCCATAGTTACAAAACTGTTTAAGCGTTGCCTTAAGGAGAAGTCTTTTCCAACACCCTGGAAAACCTCGTCAGTATATGACCTGTATTTAAGAATTCAGGTGATAAGTCATCTCCCTCTCAGTACAGACTAATAAGTCTCTTGTATGTCATGAGTAAGTTACTGGAATCCATATTAAATAAAGAAGTAGTCAACCACCTCAGCAGAAATAACCTCCTTAGTGACATGCAATATGGTTTCCGTTCTGCTAGATATACAGCTGATGTGCTAACAGTTATATCCCATAGGATTAGTGAATCTCTCGACAAAGGCTTCCTTTCTAGGGCAATTGCTCTTGACATATCAAAGGCCTTCGATAAGGTTTGTCATAGGGGCCTACTTCACAAGATTTCGAGTTACAGTATAACTGGAAATGTTTTCTCAATAATTAAATCATTTCTCTCTGATAGGCTCATAAGAGTAGTGGTTGATGGGCATCAATCAGAGGCCCACAGTATTAATGCTGGAGTCCCCCAGGGGTCCATCCTGGGCCCAACTCTCTTCCTGATCTACATCAATGATATCCCAAAACACATATTTAAATCATTCGTTGATATCTTTGCTGATGACACGACCATCTACGGCAACACATCAAAGGCTGTAAATAAAGCTCTCTCTGATTCCCTCTCCTCTGATCTTGAGCGCGTGGTTCAGTGGGGGGAGAGGTGGCTGGTTACTTTTAATACATCTAAAACCAAGCTGCTAAATTTACATCATCGGCGCTCTGTTCCTCATCTAGCATCAATTGAAATGGATGGCCCTCGTCTTGGGGAGGCTTCATGTTTTAACAAGCCCCTCGGTTTGACCTTTACTCCTGATCTGAAATGGAATACGTATATCAAGTCTGTTGCCCGGGCCGCTGGAAAAATGGTGGGATCTTTCTACTGCTCCAAAAGATATCTCACTACCGATACAATTCTCTATCTCTATAAAAGCCAAGTACGTCCAAAGATGGAGTACTGCTGCCACATCTGGGCTGGAACTTCTAAAATAGCCTATCCTGCCTTGACAGAGTACAAAATAGACTTCGTAGCTTAGTGGATGATGCTTTCTTCTCTACAACCTCTCTCAGAAGAGACGTTGCGAGCCTGTCTTTGTTTTATCGTTATTCCCATGGCAAGTGCTCGTCCGAGCTCCAATCTCTGGTCCTCCATCGCGAATCCTTCATGATAAACACCCGTCTAGCTAAAACCACTGTCAGTAATTTCCCCCGCTCTTTATCTGTGCATAAATCAAAACGTAGATTCCATGAACATAGCTTTTTTCTGAAAAGTGCACGCCTGTGGAATTCTCTTCCGTTTGACTGTTTTCAACCTAACTACAACTTGGACGTCTTCAAGTACAACATAAACAAATTCCTAATTAATCGCCCCCTTAAGTAAGACACCTTATCAAATCTCCAATACCAACTATTACTACGATATTATCCCATTGATTATTGTACACAAAATAACCCTTATCCCCGAGTGGCTTCCGGGCCTTGATAAGTAGTGATCCTCATGTTAAAAAAAAAAAAAAAAAAAAAACAAACATAGTGCTTCCATTTTTGAAAGAGCTAGAATCACTCCAAGATCCAGGCTGGCCTGATGTAATGTGTTGGATGGCAGGGAACACCAAAACTATTCCAAGACCTACATTGAGCAATTAACATAGGGAAAAACGAATGACTTGGGCACAGAATTACATGAAAATGGATTTCCAACTCATCCTATATATATATATATATATATATATATATATATATATATATATATATATATATATATATATAGTTCGAAGTTAGTCCTCGATTTTCCAAATACCCCATGTATGTTCATCGATAAAAGGCACAGATGCACCCCCAGTTTTAGGAGAAGGTAACTCTAATGTAAAAACCTGCATTGTGCTGGGTGTTTTGTCTTGTGGCAGTCATTTGCACCGACAAGGATTAGCAGTAATACCAAAAAGCGTGGATAGTTCTACACAAAGCCTTCACTACTATAAACAAATCATCTGTGTGGATTTCCGAACAACTTTGTTGTGGCGGAACCTCATTCGTCGAAATCGAAATTGGACAGGAGAGTCCAATATATATATATATATATATATATATATATATATATATATATATATATATATATATATATATATATATATAGTAAGTTATAAAATATATATGGCGATTAAGCTACACTGAATATTCTGCGTTTCATCCACTCTAGGACTCTTCAGGCTTATGCGCGAATTTTGTGTGTGTTTGTCGTTTTTATATACGCATCTTCTATGATTATATTGAGATTTTAGTTAGCCAATCAGCTTTCTAGTATTCACCGCGCCCTTCCTATCAGCCAATGACCATGCACTTATCGGACAAAGGCCTATTTGACCTCTGGTTGACCTGTTACTTTGTGTGTGCTCTATTTATACTTATATATAAACTAAAAAAAAACTAACCTAGATAAAAAAAAAACAGATCAAGAAACTAGATATGCAGGCTAAATAGAGCACACACAAAGTAACAGGTCAACCAGAGGTCAAATAGGCTTTTGTTCAATAAGTGCATGGTCATTGGCTGATAGGAAGGGCGCGGTGGATACTAGAAAGCTGATTGGCTAACGAAAATCTCAATAGAAGATGCGCATATAAAAACGACAAACAACCACAAAATTCGCGCATAAGCCTGAAGAATCCTAGAGTGGATGAAACGTGGAATATTCAGTGTAGCTTAATCGCCATATATATATTATAACTTACTAACTAGCTCTATCTACGTATTGAGCACTTTTCATTTAAATACTTACAGTTTACGCATAAATCTATACTTTCGTATATTAATTTTATGTGAGTAAATTAAGTAGTTATATATATATATATATATATATATATATATATATATATATATATATATATATAACTACTTAATTAATAATAAATTATGGGGTTTATCTATTTTATTTTTACTTTCATCATATTTTGCTTTGGTATAGATACCCCCGAATTCGAAGCTATCTCTTTACAACCCTTCCTTTTCATAACCTATCATACTTTAATAAATCAGAGTCCATTTTCTGTAGGCTGTTTTTGAACCCAGTCAATGGCGGGTACTTTTGCTAGTGTATATATATATATATATATATATATATATATATATATATATATTAGATTACAGAAAATGGACTCTGATTTATTAAAGTATGATAGGTTATGAAAAGGAAGGCTTGTAAAGAGATTGCTCGAATTTGGGGATATCAAAACCGAAGCAAAATATGATGAAAGTAAAATAAAATAGATAAACCCCATAATTTATTATACCATACCTGTTCACACTGAAACACTTATCACAATATTCTGTGGATCTATATTAAAAAAGCTTGTTAAACTTTGTGACATATTTCCATTCTATGGAGGTCAAGCGCGAACGAATACCCCATAATTTTATTATACCATATTTCTTCAAACTGAAACATAATTATCAAAATATACTTACACAGATAGGTATGAAAAGACTTTATTAAAGTTTGTGCCTATTTCTATTCTATGGAGGCTAGGCGCGAACGCAGACCCCACAATTTTATTATACCATCTCTATTTAAGTTAAAACATATTATCAAAGTATTATGATGTACATCTATATCAAAAACACTTGTAAACGTTTTTTTTTTACTTTTTAAATTTTTTATTTCCATACTTTGTGGACCAGGTGCGAACGCAGACCCCACAATTTTAATGAACCACCGTTCTGCAGGATCAAACATACCAATTCCTGTGTCTCGATACATCTTCTATCATTATATGTAATCAGTTTTTTAAAATAGTCAACCATATAGGAGCCTATTCGTGACACCAGACACACACAAACGTTCAGCTTTATATATATATATATATATATATATATATATATATATATATATATATATATATATATATATATATATATATATACTGCGTATTAACGAGTTTACATACTTTCGCTTGCTTTAGAAGTACTTCAATGGAAGGTGCTTCGATTAACTTGTTGCTCTGATTCCTACCCTCAGGAATACATACATCCAAGAAACCCGACCGTCAGTTAAATATCAATTTTCACTGTGGGGATTCTTGAGATTCTAAAATATATTCTTTTTTAGCTACTTTCCTTGAACTGATAAACTTTGCAATTCCCTCCTTACTCCCTGTTTACCTGGCTGTTCTAACATGCAGAAGTTGTCCAACAATGTAAACAAATAGCTCGCTTCACATCTCCCCATTCAGGATGTCTCTATGTATATGGTTTCGAATTAAAATCACCCTCCACGAGTCAGGGTTAATGTGCCGTGTTCTAGGTGTATACAAGAAAAATAAAGAACAATCGATATATATATATATATATATATATATATATATATATATATATATATATATATATATATATATATACAAGTAAAAGTATGCGTCGTTGACTGGGTTCAAAAACAGCCTACAGAAAATGGACTCTGACTTATTAAAGTATGATAGGTTATGAAAAGGAAGGCTTGTAAAGAGATTGCTTGAATTTGGGGATATCAAAACCGAAGCAAAATATGATGAAAATAAAATAAAATAGATAAACCCCATAATTTATTATACCATACCTGTTCACACTGAAACACTTATCACAATATTCTGTGGATCTATATTAAAAAAGCTTGTTAAACTTTCTGACATATTTCCATTCTATGGAGGTCAAGCGCAAACGAATACCCCATAATTTTATTATACCATATTTCTTCAAACTGAAACATACTTATCAAAATATACTTACGCAGATATGTATGAAAATTCTTTATTAAAGTTTGTGCCTATTTCTTTCTATGGAGGCTAGGCGCGAACGCAGACCCCACAATTTTATTATACCATCCCTATTTAAGTTAAAACATATTATCAAAGTATTATTATGTACATCTATATCAAAAACACTTGTAAACGTTTTTTTTTTGTTTTTTTTTAATTTTTTATTTCCATACTTTGTGGACCAGGTGCGAACGCAGACCCCACAATTTTAATGAACCACCGTTCTGCAGGATCAAACATACCAATTCCTGTGTCTCGATACATCTTCTATCATTATATGTACCTATTTACTATGCCTCCCCACGGGACAGAGTTAGACACCAGGGTCGTTTTTTAACGTGGAGAAAA
This sequence comes from Euprymna scolopes, assembly GCF_053919585.1. Lineage (NCBI taxonomy): Eukaryota > Metazoa > Mollusca > Cephalopoda > Sepiida > Sepiolidae > Euprymna > Euprymna scolopes. The sequence goes on from NC_136492.1 coordinate 73,496,621, forward strand.
GGTACAAAAATAAAAATTGTCTCAGTCGTGAAGGATTTCTCCACCACTGAAAGAGAACAAGAAATAGAAGTGCAGCATCTGAAGAACAGATACTACACTTTGATCTTGTTTATATATTTTATTGAGAAAGAAAAAATTGAACATAAAAAACATACAAAAAATTCAATTCAACAAAATTAGGCACAAGGCCCTACAAGAAATTGGGAGGGGGAGGGTACAGGGTCTTTTTGACTATGTAACAGATGAGACTTTGAAGTCTTACTCTTGACTGGCAACATTTACCAAAATACCTCAATCACTCTGTGGATCCTAATCTAACTAATAACCCCAGCGTTCAATGTAAAATTTAACTATGTACAATTTGTATATTCATTTCTGTATGTTGTGTGTGCATTTTTTTTTTTTTTTTTTTTTTGTGTGTGTGTATGTGTGAGAAAATAAAGTTCGATTTCATTAGAAAGAGTTCTTGAATTAATTGGCATAAAATGTTCGTGGAGTGGGAAAAAACTAATGAAAATGTTCATTTCAAAAATAAGGAAAAAACTACTAATGTGTTGTTAGTAAGACCCCCCCCTGTACTATTCTATGTGGCTAGATCCCCCACTGTTTTCCGGGGAACCGAAAACAAGCAGAGCATCCCTAATGGGGTTTGGGGAAGTCGCCTTAATGGAGGTGGGAGAAAATAAAGCAACGGATGGAGGGGGTAGGAAGGTGACCTCTGAGTAGGGGGATGACCGGGGGCATCAGAAAATAAAGATGAGGAGCAGGGGGGTTGGGTAGACTCAGAGGTTCTCTAATACCAAAAAATAAAATCAGGAACAGGATCTCATTTGTACCACCAGTCAAGAGTTACTTTACTGAACTTATAATGCTAACCTAGGCGGGATGGGTTCCGTAGGACCCAGCACCGCCCATGCCATGCCTAAGGAGGGAACACGTATTGAAACTTGGCTCCTCGACGGATGCACAAACTAGTGCTGTGCACCCACCTCTTGTCAAATTCCACTCTAGGCAACCTCTTCCAATCGCATCTGATCTTTACTTTAAGCAAATGTTTAAAGTAAACGATCAGATCCCGATCAGGAACAGATGTCCCTTCGTGGACCAACTTGAGGCACGTGATCCAAATGGTCATGCGCGCTACTGCTAGGATCGCCAGGAAAACCAAACTTTCCTCCCTTGGGAACGGCGGCTCCATGTTGTACACAAAAGTTCCTACGTCGAGATCGAGCAGACACTCGGCATCGATGCGAGCTGTTACCCCCTCGACGTACTTTAATAGGGGCTGTATCCAGCTGCAACTAAAAAACGCGTGCTCGATTGTTTCGGGCTCGCGTTCGTCACAGCACGGACAGAAGCGACTGGTATGTTCTTTATACCGGAAAAGAGGGGCAGCGCATTTCAGACCAGTCGCCAAGTCAGGGAGAATTCCGAGTTATTCAGAACCTCCCGTCCCGGCGCCCAACACCATTGAGAACGGACAACCTCCATCGACCATAGCATCCGCCTACAAAGTGGATCCTTCGCGGTCCCCTCCACTAAATCCCGAAACAGTTTCTTCCTTGGCTGATCGAGGACATTGGTCCCCGGCAAAGCTCTAAGAGCGGTTCGGCATTCGGAGAAGAACTTGGACTCCCCCTTCGGTCTACGACGACCTTCTACCGAAGGGTTGGGTTTGAGATTGGGAAACGAGTTCTCAACCACAGGGACCCAAGGAGCGTCTCCTTCAAGCGAACGACCCAGGAAAGCCAATCTCTCGGCGTTTCTATGACACAAGAGACTGGGCTGACCCAGGCCTCCCTCGCTCGGACTTTGAACACAGACTTCTCTGCAGACATAATGCTTACCCTTGTTCCACAAAAGTGAATCGAGGCGCCCTTGTAAGCGGGTTAGTCGTTCTGCAGGGAGAGGAAGTACAGACAAACGGTAAAGGATGAGCGGAAAGACGTATGTGGCACACGCCTCCGCCCGACCCTTCAAGGACAATTTCCTTCCAATCCAAGTCTTTACTGACGATTTGACCTTAGACTGTACTTCCGACCAATTCTTTTCCAGCTGAAGTCCCGGTCCAAACCAGACACCGAGAATGCGGACCGGTCCATCGGTCCATCTGAAAATACCTGGAAGCGAGTTTACCCCGGTCCAGGCCCCCAACCGCAGGCCAACAGACTTGCTACGGTTGAAGATGGCCCCTGTTACTTCTTCGTATCGAGCGAGCGCCTCGACCACCGCTTGAACGTCCATGAGGCAAGACACGAACACGGTGACATCATCGGCGAACGCGGAAACCCTGGCTCGTGTGCCTCCAGGGAGAGCTATTCCGCGCAGGACTGGTGTAGCCGCCTCGTCCCTTAACTTGCGAAGGAGGGGTTCCAACGCCAGGACATACAACAGAGGCGACAGCGAACAACCCTGTTGCACCGACCGAGAGACAGCGAATGACTCCGACAGCTTACCGTTGATCTGCACCGCTACCGTCGGCCTGTCATACAGAACAAAGATCCACTTGCGGAAGTCCAGATTAAATCCGGCGGCCTCTAGCACAGATCCTAGGAACCGATGGTCGACCCTATCGAATGCCTTGGACTGATCCAAACTGATCAGCGCGGCTTCGGCATCGTCTTCTGTCCCCTCTATGATCGAGCGTATCAAGTGCAAATTGTCTTGAATCGATCTCCCCTTCACAGCATAAGTCTGGTCCGGTTCGATCAAGTCAGTGATGACAGCCTGCAAGCGATTCGCAAGAATCTTTGCCAAAATCTTTAACTCTGTGTTTAGCAGAGTCAAGGGCCTAAAATCATCAAAGTTTTCCCTCCCACCATGCCGTTGACCTTTCCTCAGCAATGTGATCACACCCTTGGTCACCTGTCCAGGGATGGAACCCTGGGCAAACCAATGGTTGAACATATCCTTAAGAATAGGGACCAACATGGGCGACAGCCTCAAGTAAAACTCGTAGGGTAAACCATCAAGCCCCGGAGATTTGTTATAGCCGACCTGCTTCAACGCAGTAATGACCTCATGTTCAGTAATAAGACCATCACAGCTAGCCGCCCGAGCCGCCGTGAGGCGGGGCGAGTCAGCCAAATAGCTGCCAAACTCATCAACCCTGAGTCCGGGTAGTTGGGTGAAGCGCACCGATAGATGCTCCTGAAACCCCTCGCAGATCTCCCGAGTCGATACTAAGGGGTGTCTTTCCAGGTTATGTACTTTACGAATGTACCCATCCGAACCGCGCCTTAAAGCAGCCTTACGCTCAACAGCGTCAACATTCACAGCCTCGTTAAAAACTTTCTTTAACCTAGCCCTAACTACTTGACCTTCATACCGCTCGCTAGCCAAGCGGTTGAGATCTTGTTTAGCTAGTGCTAACTCTAGGGGGTCCCCCCCTCCACCGCCCGGGTCAGCTTATCCTCTAAACGCTTTTTTGCCTTAGCCTTATCTATCGCGAGGCGTTGGCTATACTGGACAGAGAAGCGCCTAATTTGGGCCTTGAGACTAACCCACCACTTACTCCCTGTAACCGCCCCCACTAAAGCCCGCTGAATTAGCTCAGTGACCTTCAACCGGTAGTCCTCCAGCTCCAACAAGGTGCTGTTGAACTTCCAGTATCCGGCCAGTTTAGGCCTAGCACTTAAGTTCAAACGGGCCATAACAAGTTTATGGTCCGAGTGTCCTAGCAAGTGGAACGTGGGGCAAGATAGGAAGTCTACATCGCCTCTTCTAACTAACATCCGATCCAAGTAAGTGCTTGGATGGGAAGGCACTACAGGATGCCACGTCCACATCTCCCGCCCCGGATGATCCAGACGAAATCTGTCGACGAGATCGCACGAGGCCATCAGGTCAGACAGACTGCTGTCACACCACGCCGACCTGCTAGTCCCCCCGACCTTATCTATTTTGGGATCAAGGATTGCATTCCAATCCCCCATTAAAACTAACCGTTCCGGATCCACTAAGAAGCCCTCCAACCGTCGAAAAAAGGTTGCCCTCTCTACAGCAGCATTGGGAGCATAAACAGCAACAACCCGAGAAACATTACAATTAACAGCAACATCAACAACAAGCGCCCGCCCGTCCTCGCCTGCGTGAACAACATTCACCGTCGCTGACAGGGTGCGACTCACTAGCAAGGAGATTCCACGACTATAGGTATTGCAATATGCTGAGTAGACATCGTAATCGTTTACCAGCACCTGACAATCCCCGTCACAAACAAAGTGGGTCTCCTGGATAGCGGCAATATCTACCTTGAGGGACACCAAGTCTCTCACAACGCGCGAGGCCTTGCTTCGACACCTGATGCCCCTCACATTCAATGTAGCCAAGTTCAAAGACATGATCACTTACCTCAAGCACTGTCACAGACGGGTCTGAAATCCTTGGCAGTGAGGACATGGCAGGCCTGGCCAAGGCTGCCGGTAAGTAAATCCGATGAAGGTGATCCATCCTTGGCCACGCCCCCCACGTCCAGGGGGAAGGTTAGCTTGAGTGCCCTGTATAGCGATGGGTGTACATACATGGGGATTCTACCCTCACATTTAAAGAAAATGTTGGTCAGCGAAGGATGGTCCCTATCAACCAGCTGCTGGCCTGGGATCGCATTCTTCGCTGCCTTAATCATTGCCCACATTCCTCCAGTCCTAGCGTCCTTGTTGACCCTAACGAAGGTGGTCAACAAGGGAGCGTCCTTGAATTTAGTGGGGTCTGTTACTAGGTCTCCACCGACTTTTTCAAAGTTTTTTAGTTTATTGTACCGGACCTTCTGTTGTCCTTTAAGGTCCGGAGCCGGTTGGAGAGGGTCTGTTTCACAAATCCTGCTTCCTGGCAGGAAGGGGAGCTTTTTGGTCCGTTCAGTGCGGACTTTGGGAGTGGGGGAGGGGACCTCTTTTGGTTGATGGGGAGGCTGAGCGCTTGGGGAGAGGGTAGCCTGCTCGTTTTCTTCTTTTTGGCTCCTGTCATGGGATGAGGGGCGGGAAGAGTTTCTTGGGGCCTTTATAGGAGAGGGGGAAGGTTGTTCAGGTTGCTGGGGTGTTGGGATCACAGGGGGCTCATCCTGTGTTGTTATTGCGAGAGAGTCCTTCGCAGTCTCAGTGGGGGTAGGAGGGTTTGCGCGTGTCTTGCGGCTTTTCCTCCTCCTAGCCCTCCTGATCTCTGTTGCGCTCAGGGCCATAGAGACTGTTGTTGCTCTTCCTCTGCCTCTGACACGGCCTCCTCCTCAGATTCTGGTAGTTTCCTCTTGTTTGAGGAGGAGGGTGTCTGTGTGTCCATCTTCTCCGTCTCGCTCTTCGGTTGGTCTTGGTCTTGGGTGACTGTCTGCAAGGATGGCTGTTTGTTGGTCTTGCCTTTCTTTACGACCGTCACCCAGCCTGTCGGTGCCTCTGGAGGATTTGCGGCCAGCGCGGGAGCAGTGGCTTGATTTGTTGTCACGCTTGTTCCCGCCGCTTTTGTGGGCTTCTTCCCTCCATTCCTCTTTGGACAGTCCTTCGCCATATGCCCTTGTTGTGTGCACAGCCAGCAATGAGGCCTCCTCCCTTCCACTATAAGGGAGAGTGTCCACTCTCCGAACTTGAGTGTGGCTGGGATGGCGTAGAATCCAGCCTTGTCCAGGACCATCTGTACTTTGTAGTCCCCGGTCATGATGTTTCTTAATCCGCGGACCGGGGTTACTTCCTCTACATCCCCATACTGGCTTAGGATAGCCCCCAGTTGTTTGGCCTCCATATAGCAGGGGACGTTTAGAGCAGAAACATTTGCTCTCCTCTTGTTCATATAGATGGGTTGGAGCTTTATGTTTCTGCTCTGATGGCAGGTCCTGGACAGCCTGACTGCGTCTTCGGAGGTGGGGAGCAGAACATCCCACTGTGCGTAACTCCTTCTACAGATGTAGTTGGCGGGAATGTTCTGTTCCAGCAACACATTCATCATGGTGTCCTTGTTGACGCCCATCAGACCCCTTGTCTTGGTGTCTGAAGTTATCAGCGAGAGCACTCTTTTCTCCAGAACTTCCACTTGACCCGGGAGGGGTTGGATGTTGTTCCCCTGGGTATACTCCTTGTAAGTGGAGTCGAAGAGTGTTCTGTAGTCTTCGGGCGTCAACTTCCCTTGCTGCTCTTTGGGGCCCCATGCCGGTCCTCCATCCTGGTGGGTGTCAGCTGGACTCGGGTTGGGGGGCGTAGCTGGTGTTGTGGGGCTCTCTCCTGTTATGGGCCTCTTTGGTTTCGGAACTGGGCCGTTACCAGGCAAAGTAGGCCATTGTGTCTTTGGCATTGTTTCGTCCTGGCTTGGTTTGCTCTCTGGGCCGCTCCCCTTTCTTATTTTCTTCCTTTGCTGGGTGGCTGTCCCCTTGGGGGATGGAGGTGTCTCCCCTTCTGGTGCCGTGTTCCCAGCTGGAGCCTTGGTGGGTACTGTCAAGGGTGTCTCTCCTTCCAGCTTGCTTTTGTTACCACTGGCCGGAGAGTCACCCCTTTTCCGTATTTGGTCCTCTTGGGGAGTGTTGGGGGGCCAATCACTGTCTTCCCCGCTGAATAGTGAGCAGATGGAGGCTATTACATCTTCATTCAGCGCCTCGGTTTGGTCCGCGGTGCTGTTTTCCTCCTTTTCTGTTGGGGAGTCGCCCTTTGGGGGAGCGGGGGATGGGTTCCCCGGTCTTCCTCCCTTGGTTCTGCCGTCCTGGGGTGCAGCTGGTTGGCTGGGTTCTGCACTTTCCCCAGCTAGTGACTTAACGGCAGCTTTTTCCGCTGGGTTGCCCTCGTGGGGAGCGGTTGCAGGTGCTTTTCGGGGGGTCGCCGCGGGCTGCGGCCCTACCCTCCCGCTTTCTTCCAAGGTCGCCGCGCGCCGGGGCCCTACCTTGTTTCCTGGCGCCGTCTCGCCGGGAGATGCATCAGCTCCCTCACATAGGGAGTCGTTAGCAGTTGAGATGCTGCACATTTGGGGTGACGTACCCCTCCTGCCTGGCATCGTGGCGGTTGCACTGGCCGCTGACGCGGACCAAAGTGTAGTGGGGGAAAAGAAAACCCAGGGGAATGGAGGGGGAGGAGGGGGAGGAGCGGACTTGAAGAAATTAGAGTTTTTGACTTCCCCTCACGGGGATGTCGGGTTAGCAGCTCAGATCCCCCCGCGAGGGGGAGAGCAGAGAAGAAAGACGCAGTGGGTGCTAGCGGGTCAGAGTGCCGCGTCGCAATTAAGAGAGAGAGGGGATAGGCATCCCTGCCCACAGAGGGGAGCAGAAACGAAGCACCCGCCCTACCCCACGTCACCCTACCCACTAACTTACCCCAACGGAAGCGAGAAAGAGAACCCTGTCTGATCGATCCACTGGGAGAGCAGCGAAGATAGACAAAGTTTGGGCCTGGCAGGTCAGAGTGCTGCTCAGGCAATTAAGTGTGGAGAAATTAGACCATCCCCTGTCTCTCGAGGGAAGAGACCGGAACGAAGAAAAAACGCATGCAAAAAACAACAAAAGCAGGTCTCAACTACCAGCTAGTGGTGTTGGTCCCGAGATTCCAGTCTTCCAAAAAAGGGGATCGGTTTCCGGGTCCAAGCTCCCACAAATGTGGAGTCGGTCCTTTAGGTCCTGACTCCCCAAAGGAGGGGGTCGGTCCTTGCTAACGAAGGTTAGTATGAAAACACCTTAACCTAGCCCGAAAGCCCGGTGGCGGAAAGTTTCGTAACTGAGAGAACAGATACTACACTTTGATCTTGTTTATATATTTTATTGAGAAAGAAAAAATTGAACATAAAAAACGTACAAAAAATTCAATTCAACAAAATTAGGCACAAGGCCCTACAAGAAATTGGGAGGGGGAGGGTACAGGGTCTTTTTGACTATGTAACAGATGAGACTTTGAAGTCTTACTCTTGACTGGCAACATTTACCAAAATACCTCAATCACTCTGTGGATCCTAATCTAACTAATAACCCCAGCGTTCAATGTAAAATTTAACTATGTACAATTTGTATATTCATTTCTGTATGTTGTGTGTGCATTTTTTTTGTGTGTGTGTGTGTGTGTGTGTGTGTGTGTGTGTGTGTGTGTGTGTGCGTGCGTGCGTGTGTGTGTGTGTGTGTGTGTGTGTGTGTGTGTGTGTGTGTGTGTGTGTGTGTGTGTGTGTGTGTGTGAGAAAATAAAGTTCGATTTCATTAGAAAGAGTTCTTGAATTAATTGGCATAAAATGTTCGTGGAGTGGGAAAAAACTAATGAAAATGTTTTGATCTTGACCAAAAGGCCAAGGAAAAGGCCAAGTTCTTCTATCATTATATGTAATCAGTTTTTTAAAATAGTCAACCATATAGGAGCCTAAGAGGTCAAAATGGCGAAGAGGACTTCAACTCAATTGCATTCGATTCAATTTATCCAGCAAAATATAATTATGATGTAGAGAAAAAGTGGTAGAAATGTACACAGAGGATAGAGTAGTCTTACATCAGTCTAACTTCACCCTGAATTGTTGCATTTTTCATGCATTTACTACCTCTATTTAAGTCTATTCCAAGATCAAAGGTATTTTTACATGGGGGTCACCACTTATCAAGGCCCAGGAGCAACTCGGGGATAAGGGTTATTGCGTGTACAGTAATCACTGGGATAGACTCGTAGTAATAGTATTGGGGATTTGATAAGGTGTCGTTACTTAAGGGGGCCGTTCATCAGGAATTTGTTTGTGTTGGACTTGAAGACATCCAAGTTGAATTCGGGGGGGGGGGGGAACAGGCAAGCGGCAGAGAGTTCCACAGCCGTGCAGTTCCAAGAAAGAAGCTTTGTTCATGGAATCTACGTTTTGATTTAGGCACAGATAAAGAGTGGAGAAAATTATTGACAGTGGTCTCAGCTAGTCGGGTGTTTTTCGTGAAAGATTGGCGAGGAGGGACCAGAGAATGGAGCTCAGACAAGCACTTGCCATGGAAATAACGATAAAACAGAGACAGGCTAGTAACGTCTCTTCTGTGGGAGAGAGGTTGCAGGGAAGAGAAAAGGGCATCCCCCACCAAGCCACGAAGTCTATTTTGAACTCTGTCAAGGCAGGTTTCTGATTTAGGAAGCGGTCCTTCTCGAATTTATTCCAAATCGAAGGTGAAGTAGTGTCGTGTAGTGTTCACGTAGAACTTTCTAGTGAGATGCATATCATAATGTCCCTTCATCATCATATCATATGAATTCCAAGATTCTATTTTTAACATTGGTTTCTCCGATATTTTTCTTGTAAGAATTCTTTCTAGAAAGATATCGGGTACTTACGAGAGGAACCACGAGAGGAGCCAACATGTAAGTGAAGGTGATTATTATGGAAGGAACTGGATTCGAACTTCGAACACCCAGGTCGTCAGTGAGACACCAGACTCCGGTCACTTTCCATAATGCCAATTGAGGAGATTGTAAGCCAAAATGAGGTGATCGCGTAATCGTCGGCGCTTAAGGAAGAAGAGCTGCTCCAGTCGGTTTTTATAGAGTAGATCTGCACCATTCGATTCGCAAGTTAAACACGTGTTTGAGCTCTATTCAGATATTAGATATGGAGAAAAGACTTTTGCAGTGGTTTGACGAGAGAGACATAAAGAAGAAGAAATATTTTAGGGGTGAGTTTGCAGAATAAGCATTGAGTGAAAATAAAGTGATCCTTACTTTGTTTGCGGACTGAATGCTTAGATTGGTCAGAGGACGAGCCGACCAGAAGGTAAAAATTTTTAATCTCATTCGCCTCCTTGAACAGTGTAGCGTCATCACCTAAAATAAGAGCTGTGTCGGAAGTAGGACCTGTTATATAGTAGCACTGCCGGACATCGCCAAGTGACCGAGGGATTATTATTATTATTACTATTATTATTATTATTGTTGTTGTTGTTGTTGTTGTTGTTGTTGTCGTCGTCGAAATGTAGATATTTTTAATACAAAATATGCAGAGAGAATTTGCGATAACAAGAATGAATTTGGAAAGATAAAACAATTATATTTTGAGTTGTAAATGGAATTAAGTATAATAAAAGGTTTAGAATGTAGTAGATAAACAAAACCTGATTTAGAATAACAATGACCTCTTACGTGAGAGAAAGAGAGAGGGGGCAGAAAGAGAAGAGAGAGATAAATAGTTTTGATATATACTAGTCAGCAAGGTAAATATTCGGAGTCAGACAATAGGCCAGTTAGACAGTTCGAGTCGGATTGTCGAGAGTACGTCACGAACTTGGATGGTCTCTGGTACGCCCGTGGAAACTATCCTGCAAACAACAAAGAAAGGTAGACTACAATAAGCGTACAAACTCTAAATTAAATACTCTCTCTCTCTCTCTCTCTCTCTCTCTATATATATATATATATATATATATATATATATATATATATATATATATATATATATATATATATATATATATATATATAAAGCTACGAGTCGCGTCTTGGTGTTTTCTTTCGGAAAAAGAAATTCATTTGCAACATTCACAGAACTAAAAACGGAGAACAAGGTATGTGTCCATTTTACCGATGCTTTAACGAACAATCTCATTCGTCCGTGAAAGAACTCTTCATGTACTTTATTGTCTGCGTATTGATTGGCTGTTATTTATTTGTGTTAACACACACACACACACACACATACGCACACACTCACACACACAACGAGCGTTATATAGACGATCGCATGTATCGACGTACATACACTAAACACCCTAGAGACCATCACAGGCGAACATTCATATTTATATATACTAGTTTGACGTGTAACAGAAAGAGAAAGAGGGAAGGGATGAAAGAACGATTACACGCACTCGTGCCTGTGGATCACGTTTGACCGGTTTGCTTTGCGATCTATAAATGCAAGACTCAATAGAAGGTGAATAGTTGGCGCTTGACAGTCGAACTGTTATTAGTGCCAAGGCCTTGTTCGAGAGAGTACCTCGTGACAGTGTGGTCGGTTTTTCATTACAATGTCCTCGGAGAAAGTGTAGCGGTCATTAGCATTTATATTTAGTTTTTTTATGAAAAGAGCAGTCCCTATTACGTTATTTAGGCACAGACTCACTCACTCACTCACTCACTCACTCACTCACTCTCTCTCTCTCTCTCTCTATCTATCTATCTCAACCTCTCTCTCTCTCTCTCTCTCCTCTGATCTTGAGTACGTGGTACAATGGGGAAAGAGGGAGCTGATTACTTTTAATGAATCTAAAACCAAGCTATCTTTATATCATCAACGCTCTACTCCCCATCTTGAAATAAATGGCTCTCGTCTTGGGGAGGCTTCATATTTTTAGAAGCTTCTGGGCTTGACCTTTACTTCTGATCTGAAATGGAACACGTACATCAAATCTGTTGCCAAGGTCACTGGAAAATGGTGGGATCCCTCTACCGCTCCAGTAGATATCTCACTGCTGATGCAGTTCTCTATCTATATAAGAGCCAAGTACGTCCAAGGATGGAGTATTGTTTCAATATCTGGACAGGAACTGCTAGAAAGACTTTATCCTGCCTTGACAGAGTATAAAATAGATTTCGTGGCTTAGTGGGGGATGCCCTTTTCTCTTCCCTGCAAACTCTTTCCTACAGAAGAGAAGTTGCGAATTTGTCTCTGCTTTATCGTTATTTTCATGGCAAGTGCTCACCTAAGCTTACATCTATGATCCCCCCTCGCCAAACCTTCACGAAAACACTCGTCTAGCTGAAATCACTGTTAATAATTTCCTCCACTCTTTATCTGCGCCTAAACCAAAACGTAGATTCCATGAACAAAGCTTCTTTCTTAAAACTTCATGCCTATGGAATTCTCTTCCGTTTGCCTGTTTCCAAGCTAACTACAATTTTGAAGTCTTCAAGTCCAACGTAAACAAATTCTTGATAAACCGCCCTCTTAAGTAATCCAATTTACCAAATTTCCACTACCAACGATTACTACGATAGTATACCATTGACTACTGTACACTCAATAACTCTTATCCTCGAGTGATCTCTGGGCCTATGTAAGTGGTGACTCCTATGTAAAAAAATAAAAGACCTGATCAATCAGTTTGCAGGGCGCATTAATTTCATCCATCCTTAAAAAGAATACTTCAGACTCCTATAGGAAGCAATCATCAGAAAATCTTCGTGAAGCAACGAAAGGCACCAACATCGAGAAACTCTTGCTTCTATATATACGAAAGTGTTTGTGACGAAGTTCTGTTTGTGGGGATTCCGCAATATAAAAAAATCAAAACCTAAATAACAAATTACCCTGAATAATCATAGTAACAGTGATAATACTGAAACCATATTGAAGACATCATCTCTAAGATTAGTAAACACTTTACGTTAAGCATCAGCATTTTTAAATACCAGAGTGTCATCTGGCGGGGTTTAACAGCGTTTCGTAGCCAAAATTGGGTCTTTAGCTTGGATGAGCAATTCTGAGATGGTATCTTAATAAAAAAAATATACATGGAAGGAAAACCTTACACAAACCCTTTTTTGTATTATTCCAATATAAGTGTTCAAAACTATTAAACTGAAAACGACGTAAGTGCGACTGGAACAAATTACGGGTCCTACGTCCAGCAGGGGAAAGAACGAGGTTTCCCAGAGTGTCATCCAAAGAAACCTTCGTAACACTGTCGCTAAAACAAATTGGAATAAAGCTGAATCGGAAAAGTCTGAGTCGCACGACGATGTTCACTCTACACAGGTCTGAACGGTTCTTATATAGAACTGCCCGCCTATGGAACACTGTTCTGCTGGCTTGCTTCTTGACCGACTATAATACCGTTGCCTTTTAGTCCAATGTAAACAAGTTCAGAAAAGTCTGACGATGTTCACTCTACACAGGTCTGAACACTTCTGCCCACTTCCCCCAGCAATCTGCTTTTATGGTGCCCGAGCACACCTCAAAATCACGTGTGAAACGCGATTTTTCGAGAACTGTTCTAGACCGTGCACATTAAAAGACCACGGTCGCCATCTTGGATCTTTTCGACAACAGACAGACACGAGCACGTTTTTGCCGTAAGCCTTCTCTATTTGCCCCACAAAAGCATTAACTAAAATTGTAATGCAATATTATTTAAGAGGCGATGTAGATTACAGCTGCATCAAAGATGGAATGAGCTAGGCCTGTTTGAATTGACAAGGCAAAAACTTCCAGGATAAGCCCGGGTGATAAGAATGAATGAATGATTATCTGATATTGAAAATGTAAAACTAAAATGAGAAATTAAGAAACAAAGCTTATATGAGAGTGTGCACATCAATAAAATTGATGGGATTGACGCAAGATTACAGTATAGAAGAAACAACTAAATCTCTAAACGAAAATATTGTAACTTACGACAAGTCGAAAATGCTGGTAAGAAATAAAAAATATAAAATGATTTCACATTTAAGTTGAATAAATTAATAGATGATACATATATGTAATCTTCAGAATGTGAAAGAATATATAATTATTCCCACGGCTAGACAATATCGCAGCTCACAAGAGCCATGACAGTCAACAAACCGGGAGTCTAAGACCCGATTTTTTCCCTCATTTTGAGCTCATCAGTTAGACACATCCGCACTCAGGATTTGAAGCACAGGCCTCTTGCAGGCGAGGCGAGCACTCTACCAACTGAGCAAACACGTCATACATACAAGAAAGTCTATCAACTGACACAGATGAAGCAAACCGCGGCGAAATTCGACAGTGGAATGAATCTACCTCGTACCGAACAAAAGACCTGGTCATCGCAACCATCTATAACCCAAGCCTACTTCTCACAAGTAGGAATTTTATACTCGTAAGGACGATGCCATCACGACACGCTAATCTAGCGAGCGATTAGCAATAAAATCTTTAGAATGTGATCGAATATATAATTATTTTCACGGCCAGACAACGTCGCAACTAAATCCACTGTCGGATTTTGCCGCGGTTTCTTGATTTGATCATATGTATGTGCTTAGTGAAATTCCATATTATTAAGCTTATTATTATGGAATATGTATTATAGGCAGCAATCTGAATAACGTGGACGTATTATTTGTATTTTATTATTGTTTTTATTTTATTTTATTATTATTATTTTTTTATTTTGTTAACTTTTACAATGTATGGCGGTATAACCGAAATTGTAAAAAAAAAAAAAAAAATTAAACTTTAAAACTAAGGCTGTATTTATTGCTTATACCCGTCTTTGGGTGGGTATTCTACTAGTTCGATTATGAAACTAGGAAGAATCCCTGAAGCGACAACTGTCGACTTTTATTTATGTTTCACGCGATTTTTTATAAATATATTCAAATCGTTCGTTCTTCATTCTCATAAACTTATCACCGACCAAATAGTTTCCAGCGAAAGATGTTTTTTTTTTAAATATTTAAACTTCGCTAAGATGCCAACTTATGATATAAGCATTAAATCGACGGCATTTTGCTATCGGGCCAAATTTATTGCATCTCGTAAAACATCTGCTCGACAATAACGCGATGTTAAGAATTCATTGTTTTCTCCAAATAAAATGGCGGCATCCCTACCGGTCATGAAAATGGGTTTTCAGATGCACATAACGATAGACCGATAAGGACTGTGTGACTAAAATAGAGAAGGGTGTTACTCGCCCCACACATACATCGATTGCTTTTTAAAATCTTAGCACTTATCTAGAACCGTCCCCCATAAATAAACATATATGATGTACACCCCCGTAACGACAAGAAAATATCGTACACAAAAAAACATGTAAATTCACCAAGTAGTTTTATTTTTATAAAGAAAATGATTTTAAGGTGAATTTGACTTTTTCCAATGCTCCTCTCCCCATGTTAAGAACGTTTTTTTTTAAATCTCGCAGAAGTTTGAATTACTTGGAGTTATTCTATTTATCTCCTTTCCTAGATGTTAGACACAAGGTCTTGCGTGAATTTTATGTGAAAGTGTTTCTGTGGAACGATTCGAACTTGGAACACTCAAGTTCTCAGTCCGTGCCGTTAACCACTTAGCCACTGCTCTCGATAATTCAGATTGCTTTCAAGGATTGCGTCGTAGAACGTTGTTTAACTATACAATTTGTACATACAGATATACTTTATTTCTTTATTATTTTTTATCGGATGAATAATTCTGAGCAAACACGGAAATCTTTCTACTCAGTTTTATGCAATGTCTATCATATTATTTCTCTGCAGCGATAGGTGTGTCAGAAATTTCGGGAAAAATATTGAATAATTCCACCCCGTCTTTCTAAGCTTGTAACTCCTCGAAAAATGTCATTCAAGCCCTAATTGTTTTTCAATTAAAAGAGCAAGGACCAACGTTTCATTAAAAATAAAAATAAAAAATAAATAAACGTGTTTTTTTTTAAAGGGTTTTAAACTTCGGGCTTTACAGGTAATTTTTTTAAAAACCTCTACTGTTTTTGTTTAAATCTGAATATATTATTTATTGATCTTTTATCTTCAATTTGTGATATATAACACTTTGATGAGTAAATTAATTATTTACTTTTTAATAGACATTTCAAAATGGGAGGCGTGAATTATTCGACCCCCTGTCTTTCCAAGCTTATAACTACTCGAAAAATGTAATTCAAGCCCTAATTTTTTTTTTAATTAAAGGAGCAAGGACCAAGGTTTCATTAAAAAACAAACAAAAGAAAAAACAAACAACGTGGTTTAAATAAAAGGTTTTAAACTCCGAACTTTACAGGTAAATTTCTAAAAAGCACTACTTTTTTTGTTTTAAATTTGAATATATTATTTATTGACATTTTCTCTTCAATTTGTGATATATAAAACTTTGGTGAGCAAATTAATTATTTACTTTTTAATAGACACTTGAAAATGGGGGGGGGATGAATTAAAAAAACCGTTTGTCTAAAATATTATATTCGGTTTAATGGAAAGATCATAACATTTCACATTGACCCTGAAAATATGGTAAAAATAGAATCGATAGAAAAATTTTGATAGATTTTTAAACTTAAAAATTGAAAAATATTGAGTTCGTAAAATTCATTACTGTTTCTTTTTAAATAAAAAAATATATTTCTATTACTTTTAAAACAACTTTAATAGTTTATTTTGGAAGTATAATCCATAAAGAAAATAAACAACCCACTTTTAAAAGAGAAATTAGAGTTTTTTTTATATTTTATTCGCAGTTTCGTGTTAGCGGTGTCAAAAATTCCTACAAAAATTCTGATACACCTACTGCAGCGAGCAATTTTGTAAAGCTGCTGCAAAGAAGGTGGGTTCCGTCTATCGAGCTTGAAGACTACTCACACCTGAGAGTATGATGTACCTCTACAAGACCACCATTTGCCCATGTACGGAGTATTGCTGCCACATCTGGGCTGGTGCATCTACCACTATCCTCAACCTCTTGGATAAGGCCCAAAAAAGAGTTTTCAATCTAATATATGCCACTTTGTCAATTGCGCTCCAATCCTTGTCCCATCGCCTCAATGTTGCATCTCTGGACCTGTTTTACAAATATTTTAATGGAATGTGCTCTGATGAACTCGTTGCACTTGTGTCCCCATATCCCAGACTAACTTGCTTAACAACAAAATCTCACCCCTTAACTGTTGAGGTCTCTAAACGGCAGAAAGCTTTCTACTCTAATAGTTTCTTCCCTCGAACAGCTAGACTTTGGAATTCCCTACTTGCTATCTGCTTCCTTGACTGTACTGATATGCAGAAGTTTAAATGTAAAGTAAACCAACATCTTGTAAATCTTTCCTGAGCATGATATCTAGAAATGCGCAATAGATAGATAGATAGATAGATAGATAGATAGATACCAAGTATCTCACAACGATGTGGCAATGTTTAAAAGAGAAAATGTTGAAAATTATGCCGAAAGATTGACTGGGAAAGGAACAAAAAGCAAAATGAAGCTCGGGAAATAATATAAGCAGAAGATATTTTTAGTGCAATGGAGAAAAAAAAAAGAAAAAATCGAACAAAAACAAGAAAGAAAAAAGACAGATCACAAACAAAAAGAAAGTAAGACAATCTATCTATCTATCTATCTATCTATCTATCTATCTCCTATTATATAAAATAAACTTTATCTGTATTGTCTATATGTGTGTGTGTGAAACAGCTGGGCCGATTTTTATGAAATTCCACACAAATATACTTTATGTATCTGGCAGTGTTCTTAAACAGGTTATGTATCGGAATTTGTTGCGACCCAGCCACCTGTGATGCTCGAAATTACATCAGTAACGGGTGAATTAGAGCTAAATTAAAGCTTTTTGTTATGTGAACAATCCCGGACAGCAGCCGACAGTCTAGCTGGCCCAAATTGTTGGATTGAGACGTAAAACACAAGAGAAAAAACAACTTCGGAAATGAGGAGTCTTATAATAACCTTAATAATAATGTTGTTTTGTGGCGGAAACCGTTACGTGGTGTTGAATAGTAATTTTTGTCTTAGATATGACCTTAGGGTCAAGGTTTTCAGTTTTTTTTCCTGTATAGTAAAACTTATAATGAAAAATTTAATTCTTGTTGTGGAAATCAACTAATTAATATGCACAAGTGATTTAGCCAATTAGCCAATCAGGGCGTCTCAGAGTATGACGTAATGAGGATGGATTGGCTGCAGAGAAACCCAGACTCCTCAAATCTCACACCGCTACCCTCTAATAAAAGGATGCACAGAGCGGTTTCTCGTCCGTCGAGAGCAAGAATTCCCAGATAAGGCTGACAATCGGGGCTGCCCATTCCTCCCGCCCCCTCCGTTCACTGACCGTCCGATAAAGACAGAAGAGACGATTAATTGTCGAAAAAAGATCACGTTGAATTACTGTCGAAGCAGATTGCTTGTTGAAAAAAAAAAGACATTTAATATTTTCTCCTTTTCTCCCGTTTATAACTGTAAAAATAACCTTTTTCTTGTATTCCGCAGTTATTTAATAATTAATCTTCATAAATGAAAATCACAGACTGCGTCTGGAGTCAATTATTTGTTGCAATGGCATTCATGACTATCACACGAATGAATGATACAAATTGAAAGTAATTTCTTTCAGGAGACAGCAGGCAGGAGAGAGGTTGGCCAACCCAGATACCGTGAATTGCGACCCGCGACGTGTGTATTCCCTGGAGACTTTGAGTTGTGCAATTTTTTAAAATACTTTTTTTTTATTCTTTCTATTTTTGCTCTTCACCTGAAAATTACTGTGGAGACCGGAAATACAGGATTTTCACATCAATTCCATTATCATAGAACTGACCAATACCACGCCATTGACCTTTTTGGGGTGTTCTCAATCGGAACCATCTAGGAATATACACATGTACCGGTTAACACTATGGTCTTCAACGTGTTATATTTGTGATAAGTATCGATTTTGAAAAAAATCCGATAGAAGAAGGAACAGGCGATTTTGACTAAAATTAACAACTTACACAGCCTAACATTGCAAGTGCATTTGAGAAGTGTTATTACTATACAAGATAAAAGTGCTTATATACAAATATAAAGTCAGCAGTGTGTTCTTTGATATGACAGGGGCGTGTTCAAAATTAATGTTTCTGTTTAAATCACAACTGAGCCATTATACTTGTCTTTTGCATTTTAAACTTTAAATCAAGCCGTTATATATAAAAAAATAATCTTATATAATCAACAGTAGGTTCTCTGCAGTGCAATGTATTGTGGACTAAGTCAGTACTGTGAGGCATGTGAAACTTCATGCCAGTGCATCGCGATCGGTGCCCAACGATTTGGTTGAAAAATGGGTGATTTCACCGATTTCGATGACAATAAACAGTCGTTTATCATCGTTCGATCCTGGGCAACGTCTGGTCTACCTGCTAGTAATTCCTATTTCCGACATAAATTATTTTCAAAGTGGCTACTGTGGATTATATAACTGAATTCACCATTTACAGTGGATTAAATTGACTTAAAACTCCTTTTACATATTAAATATATTTTAACGACATAATCGGGTTGACACACCGGTCCTCGTCAGATCACCGAAATAAGCAACGTTGAACCTGGTTAGTACCACACGGGTGACCATTTGGGAATTCTAGGCACTGTATGGGCTCTCCGCTTATCTCGACATTTGTTTCCAGTCGTCTTGTACAAACACTTCATTTGCCACTGGTATTTCACAATGTCGATCGAGGAAAGGTGTGGCTGGAGATTGCGCACCTCCTGCCACAAAAATTTCACGCGCAGGCACCCTTTCATGGGTATCCATAGTCTGTCAAAGACAGAAGGAGCCTGCATATTTTAACGCAAATCGTTGATGAACATTGCGAAATAAAATCAAACTTTAATTGAATTTCGTTCATTCCCGTTATTATTTTGTTTCCTCTCATAATATTGTTCATTAAGTATTCCTCCGGTGGCTTTTGGCTTTGGTAAATTGTGACTTATTAATATAAAACAGCAGCAGCAACATAACAGAAGAAACGGAGAATGGTATAAATAAAGAAGGCTAAAATAGTAATAGTAATCGCAGCGATTCAATGCATTAAATGTCAACACTCGTGTACGATATACCAACGTCGATTCAATGGATCACGAGTCGTCTAACCTTAACTAAATCCTATGAAGTGTGGCTTGCTAGTGTTAGGCATGTTTAACTGAAACCATCTGTTAAAACAGCGTCATTCTAGTTTGACATAAACCACCATCTGATGCCAAAATAATGCATTTTTCCTATTATATTTATATATTTTTTTAACTTTCTCTTCCTTTTTTCGCGTTTTACTTTGAAATATTTATTTACACAAAATATAAAAAATATCATTGTGAACAAGTTAGGCACACGGCCATTCAAAAAGTGTGATATAATGGGTGTCGTTGGTCATCCTTGGTCTCTAATATTTAAAACAGTCTATATTACTCTTAACTAGAAATATCTCAGTTACCACAATACCAAATTCACTCCAGGGGCTGCCCTACTTAAGATAAACTCAAATTTGAAAGCGTTTTAATTAATTATTTACAGTAATAACATTTAATTGGTGAGGGAATGGGGAATCAATAAGAAGCAATAAAAATTGTGTTAGTAAGGCCCTCTCACCCCTTTCTAAATAATAGACCACCCACTGCTTTTCGGTTTGCCGAAAACAAGCATGTCAATCTTTAAATTGAAGTAGGATCTAAGTGTTGATTAAAGGAAAGCGTGGAGGAGTTGGGGAGTTGGTAGAGTCCTTCCAAGATGAATGCACATCTATAATATAAATCTCACCTGTCTGTTTAAATGTATGTATGAATGTATGAATGTATCTATGTATCTATATGTCAGGTCATGTCATATGCTACTGGCACCATATAACCCAGTACTACCTGCGTGATGGTCGGGTCACCGGCGACTAAACTGGTTCCCCCACCAGACTTGTTTGGTGAGGAGGGCGGCTAGTTTCCCTGAAGGATTAAAAACAAGACCTTCCAAAGGGCGAATGAACTCTTTTTCTGGGTCAACGGTCAACTAGCACCGTGTATATTTGTGTGTGTGTGTGTGTGTGTGTGTGTGTGTGTGTGTGTGTGTGTATGTGTATTGGGGTGGAGAGGGCTCCCGTAAGCCGTGGTGAAGGCAACCTTTCTAGGAGAAGCAAATCTCTGATTTAAAAAACCATAAAGCGGAAGACCAGTACCCGCAGTAAGCTGGTCTGCCGTTTAATTTGTTGCTGGCTATCTTGCTCTTGCTTGTTGCTGGATCTCAACATTTTGAACCGAGAGAGAGACAAAGCTAAGACTCTGTAACATCATATTTGTATAGATACTCCCTCAGACGTTTGGGCTCATGGATTTTAAATGCATGAGGGAGTGGCACTCGTCTGACAAGACGTTGCAATCATCATCATCATCTATGTGTCTATATATGTCTCGCAAAAACTTTCGACAGAGGCGACGGATTTTCACGAGATCGATATTATTTTCAACCTTCACCCTCAACTGGGCAGTTTTCTACAGAGAGGGTCAGTTTTTTCGCTGACATTTTTTGCAAGTCATTCAAAGTTCGCGTAAATGACGTCGGATAAAAGGCATTATTTCGACCAGTCGTGATGTCACAACCACGGTAGGCTCATGGATAAGACAGTTTTTTTTCGCCTCTTTCCACTGGCGCGTTACGGGTTCGAGCCTGCTGACTGCTACTATCTTTTCTTTTTTTGGCGCTCAAAATTTTCCTTTTCTTTTTATTCTCAACAAACACCCTTACACACACCTCCACTTTCTTTTCCGCCTTCGCGTCACGGGCTCAAGCCTGCTTGCCTACTATAATTTTCTTTTTTTTTTTTTGCTCAACACACACCTCCAAACACCCGTGCAACGCTGGGCATGTGTAGTTGGGGATAAAGGCTAAGGATTAAAATAAATAAAAGTGGGGATTGAGAATCTTGGAGGCTTTCTATTACAGGGGGTGGGGGAGTTCATTCACTCTACTAGCTAAGAATCTAGAAGCTTAAAAATTTACCCAAAAGGTTAGGGTCCGACAGGACTTTGAACCCCGTGAGCCATGATTATGCGGGGAACATGTACTCGCACTTGACTCCTCCTTTACCATCTGGATTTTACCAGAGTTTGGTTAACCAAGTTGCGACTTGAATAGCGTTGAGTACCAGACATGTCGCTCTAGGGTTGATGCCAAAATATGAAGATATTTTTTATATTTTTCTTGTCTATCTTTCTTCTTCTTCTTTTTTTTTTTTTTTTTTTTTTGCTTTTTAGCTCTTTACTTTTTTTGATATTTTACATTTTTTTGGCGCGATTTCTTTTATTTCATTATAGAGTGAAACCGCCATCTTTTTTTTTTTTTTTTTTTTTTTGCTTCAATGTGGCTTCATGCCAGACAACCACATCTTCGGAAATTAACATTTTTTCTATGCTGAAAGGAGGCGTTCATTTTATTAAAAAAAAATATTTTATTGTCAGTAGATTTAGGTTGTTAAAATCATCTTTAACGATTGCATGTGGACGTTGAATACGTTAGACTTATCCTTTTCGAAATGCGTTTATTTTTTGAATAAGAAATAATCCAAAACGGAAACACGGGTAATATATTGGGACTCTGCGCCAGTAATTAGGGATTAAGTTAACTGGTATGTATTTTAGCGAGGGTCACATTAGTAAATGTCAGGATAACCTGGCGGAAAACGGGAATGTAGTCATGCTTGAATGATTGAATGGTATGATTAAATGATTCAGATCATGAATGCATGGTCAGTCACCATAACAATGTAACTTTCAATCCACTCTGATCTATTCATGGAGCGAAAAAATAGGAGGCATTACTTTTCGAATGTTCCTCGTATATATAAATATAACGATAATATTTTTATAAGCAAATAATTATTTTTTATACCTACAGACACTAATGTTTCATGATTACGCAATCATCAGTGTAGGAAGGGACAATTACTGCCAATCGCAAAGTCAAATTTGACACCGTAAGCTAGCATTCTACCTCCAGACTACTAGCTTTTAACACAGAAATTTAGGGAAATTAAGTACTTATAAATGAAAAGTCGGTGGGCATAAATAGTAAACAATCAGAGAGTATTCAACAATATGTGTGTGTGTGCGTGTGTGTCTGTAAATAAATAAATTTAAAAAGTTAGAAAAGGGAGGGCGAGAGAAATTCGAAATTGAAATTGAGAGACAATCTAAATTGATTAATAATTTATCAATGAGATACAGGCTGACCCACTTAAATTACATGTAGCATTGTTTAAATTACCTGTAGTGTTATGAAAAATGCCGGAAGTGCTCCCAGTTGACATCTATGCATTTCTGGGCACGTTTAACAATGTTTGCAGATACTGTCTGTAGATCTTCTCTGGTGATTCTTCTGATAGCGTTGTTAATGTTCTATTTTAGTTGGTCTAGATTGTGAGGATTATTTGTATAAACTTTTTGTTTTAAAGTTTCCCAAAGATGAAAAAGAAAATCCCATGATGACAAGGCTGGGGAACGTGGTGGTTATAACTCTTTGCTAATTGTTCTCTCTTCCGTAAATATTTCATGAACTCGTGCCAGTGATCTGTGAGCCGTATAGCATGTTGCGCCATCTTGTTGGGAAAAGAATTGCATTTTTTCTTGTGGTGTCAGTTTGTTTTAAGAAAAAGATCAGAGATATCGGGCTACTTTTAAAGCAGACCGCTTAATCTGAAAAAAAAATATGGCTCAGTCATTTGCTTACAGCTGCTGTTGCTGCTGCTGTCATACGTGCGCCCGCGCCCGCGTTCTGTCACACATAGAAGCTGTGAAATTAATAATAGTCATACAGATGAAGCTAATGAAGGAAGTAAAATAGTCAAACTATTTATCAAAATATAATCCACAAGTTACAACATTTAATCCACTGGTGTACAAAATTTACAACATTTGCCAAGAAAGGTGGAGAAGTGTATGCTTAGATCATTGTTTATTTTTTATTTTTTTTACTACTTTTTTTTTATTATATTTGTAACAGTTTTATGCATACGATTGATAACAGTCTCATCTTTTTTATTCAACATATTCATTTTTTAAATTGCATTTTCACCCCAAACAAGACACAGTGCCACTGTGATGTTGGGGGCTACTATTGTGGACATAATTTGCAGGTATACTATCTAGGGAGTTAAGCAGCAAGATTTCTGTTTACATTGCACTTGAACTTCTGCATATCAATCAAGTTTGGGAAAGTAGGAACCCGGAAGGGGAGGGAATTCTAAAGCCTAACAGTTCTGGGAAAGAGACTATTAGAGTAGAAGGCTTTCTGGAATTTGAGATCTCTACTGTGTAGGCGTAGGATTTTGCTGCTTGTCGGGGGTAGTCACGTCAAGGGGGTACAAGGTCTTGTTCCTCGGAACATCCACCATTAAAATACTTGTAAAAAAAGCAGAGGAGTGCAACATTTCGTCAATGGGACAGAGGCTGAAGCCTAGCTGACTTTTCGGGACCTATTAGGTTAGCGACTCTTTTTTTAACCGTGTCCAGGAGTGAGAGACTAGTAGCAGATGCACCAGTCAAAATGTGACAACAATACTCCATACATGAGGGAATGGTAGCCTTGTAGAAGTACAAGACAGTTTCTGGCTTAAGTAACTTTCTAGCACAGTAGAGAGAGCCTATCTTCCTCGCAGCAGCCGCGGCAATGCCCTCGATGGATCTGTTCTAACTAATGTTCCGTGTGAACGTTAAACCGAGGAGTCTGAATAAAGTACTGTCAGGTAATGTATCATTAGCCGTAGCTATTGGTGGTTGAGAAGGTTTCGTGTAATTATTAAAGGAAACAAGCTTAGTCTTGGCAGCATTGAATGTTACCATCTATGTTTGTCCCCATTCATCTGCAGACTGGCGGTGTTCCTCTAGGGTTCCCGCCATGTCATTAAATATGTGTTCATTCGTTTTCCCTTCATGCCTGTTAAAGAGCGTGGTGTAATCAGCAAATACATCAATCTCAAAGACAATTTTATCCAGGGGGTCATTTATGAATATCAGGAATAATAAAGGTCCAAGGGTCTACCCCTGAGGTACACCCGCATTTATATCATATTGTTTTGAGGTACGACCATCGAGGACAACCTGGATTCTTCTCTTATTTAAGAAAGATTCAATTATATCAAGTATTCGATGTTTAATAATGAGGTTTCATCTCTACATAGTCTGCAGTAACCGCCCAAGAGCGTATAAAATATTTTCTTTGATAGAAGTCGCCCAAGACAAGGTATGAATCTATTTGATGCAAGGCAACAATAACGGAATATGATTATCGAAAATACAAGAGCTGCCTATTGACTTTGTTTTTGAAAAAGACCAATGCAATAGGCACCTATATATCTTTTCCAGCGTTCCTTTTTAGTTTCGTAATTTTGCCATCTATTTCTCTTTATATACACCGTAAACACGTACGTAAATTATATATAAAACTAGCAGACAGCCCAGCGTTGCCCGGCCGTACAATACGCTAAAACATATTTTAATTTATGCAGATTGCGTATGCATTATTATAAAACCAATCCTATATTGATTATTATATATTACGAGGAATAATTTGCCTAAAATAAAATAAAATAAAATAAATAAATAATAATAATAATAATAATAATAATAATAATAATAATTTGTATGTATGTATGTATATATATATATGCATGTATGTTTGTACTAAAAACAAGGGATGTTACTCCCCCCCCCTATTTATCCCTACACCCTAACTGGCCGACAGCGACCTGACATTTAATTTTACACAAGAACTCTACAAGAAACAGCTTCACACATGCGTGTCGAACAAACTCTTTAAAAAAAACATCGAAATGTGAGTCTAAGTTTAAAAAAAAAAGTTAAATATTACTTCAAATTTATTTCAGGAAGCAGTGTTTCTTTGTTGCGATATAAACGTATAATTCTGTTTGTTAATTCAAATTTCACTAATAAAAATCCTCTAACATGAATGCAAAAAATAGCCAGACCGGCGACTGGCGGATTATTTTATTTGATTGAAAAAAGAGGAACTCATTTTTTCTTTGTTGGCAAAAACGGGCAGAATTTTTGCGTATATATATCGATCTGGGTGTCATCATCGGCAGGTGCTCCTTCGGTAGCCAGCATGGGGGTCCCGGTCGTCATCCTACGAATGTTTGCCAACTTTCTAATTTCAGAAACTCAAATAACATGAACAGGTAAGTATAACCTCTAATTTCAGGGAACAAAATGATTACAAGAACAGGTAAGTATAACCAAAATGATTACAAGAACATGTAAGTATAACCTCTAGGGAACAAAATGATACCGAACAAAGACACAGCACAGCCACGATAACCATCAAAATAGAAAAAAACCGAAGAAAGAAATGGACAACAAAAGAAAATAGACTCGTAATGGAATGCTATTTTAGAAGTCATCCTAAATATAGATATGGAGGTTATCGGGAGCGAATGAAAGAACTATGGGACCTCTCCGGTGACCACCAAGCGACAGAACAAAGAATTGCGAACCTAGCAAGACTGATACTCAAGAAAGGGTGGCTCTCTAAACTAGAACTAACAGAAATTCAGCGAAAAATAAATGATGAAACTGAACAAGAAGCACCCCCCAACGGAACTGCACGTAGAGAAACCCCACAAGTTGAAACCTCACAAGTAAAAACACCAAAGGCCGAGGACCTACGAAGACCGAACTCTACAAACATGGAAACCGAGAACAATGAAACAGAACTAACAGAGAACGAGGCAAATGAAATAAATCAAATTATGCAGTTCATGAACGAGGAAAAAAAAAACAAAGCTGCCATCGTTAAGAAACCAAGAGAAGAAGAAATTAAAAACAGAAACAGAGAAGGTTAACAAGCTCTTCCCACACATCCCAACAAATACAATCAAAGACTTAAACAACCTCATTTATGTTGGCGCCAAAATGGTAAGTATGAAATTCAAATCAGAAAAACAACCGGGGACAAGCGGACCGACAAAACCTGGATGTGAAATGAGACTAGAAACTCAAATAAACAAACATAAAAAAGAAACCAAAATGATCAACAGGAAGAAAGCAATGTGGAGAAAACGGAATATTAGAAATGTGACTGGCAGGGAGAGGCTAAATAAGAAACATAGATGACCTGGATCAAAAAATAAAAGCAAAAGAAGCGAGATTGAGACGATATAGATAAATCTGAACAATGCAAACAAAACAGGACATTTGAAACTAATGAAAGCCAATTCTACGAAAATGTGAACGGAGGAAAACAAAAACAGAACAACCAAATCCAACAGAAACCAAACTCTACTGGAGTAAAATATGGGAAGAACGACGAGATCACAATAGAAATGTCGATTGGCTGAAAGACATGAAAGAAGAGTGACAACAAATAGAAGAATGAACAGTGAATGAAGTCGGCAAGGAAACCCTAAAGAAAACCATAGGAAAAATGGCAAACTGGAGAGCACCAGGGCACGACGGGATACATGCATATTGGTTACAAAAATTCACAACCTTACACGAAAGGCTAGCCCAAAACCTGAGAAGATTATACTGGAAGCAAGCGCGCCAGACTGGATGACAAAAGGTAGAACCAACTGCTACAGAAAGGAACCGTCTCTAGCAACTATAGGCCGATCACATGCTTACCCAAATCTACCACTCCCTGAATAATCGTGGACTGATCCCTGAGAAACAGAAAGGATGCCAAAAAGGAAAAAGAGGTAAACATGATCTGCTATATATAGATCAAAAGATCCTAAAGGAGGTAAAAAGAAGGAGAGAGAATTTAGCCATGGCATGGATCGACTACAAAAAAGCGTACGACAGGGTCCCTCAAACATGAATAATAGAATGTATAAAAATATATAAAATATCAAGCGGGATCACCAACGTAATAGAAAATGCAATGAAAACATGGATACTGGAATTGACAGCTGACGGACAATACGTAGCAGAAATTAACATACGAAGAGACTATCACCATTACTGTTTATCGTAGCCATGATGCCCTGAATAATATTCTGAGAAAGTGCCAAGCCGGATACAAGTTCTCCAATACAGAGGAAAAAAATGAACCTAAGAAGATGTATACAGGTTTAACGTTGTAAATTACTTGAGAAGTCAGACAATATGTCGCCTGTAGCCAACGGTCAAACTTTAAGTGCTTAGTAATTCCCAACGGCTACCCAGCATGGGGGAAACGATATTTCAGATTTTCACACACGCATATTAATTTTTAGGTCCCTACCGAAGTAAGGATGAAAAAATAAATTAAAAAAAGCCTGTGATAAATGGATTGTTCAAAGGCCTTGCTTATTTCCCCCCAGACCAACCCCACCCCTATTCTATGACAAGATTCTAATTTTGTAAGTGATATAAGAAAATGTTTTTGTATACTGAGGTTCAGTTTTCAAGGGAAATTCTTGGCCTAAAGACGTAATCTCCCAATAACGGGTGATTACAGAAACATGTATGCACATATGTAGCCATCAATGTTTGTATAAATAAATTTAATATACCTGATCTGTTAACTCATTGAGCACTTTTTGGTAGACACATATTGTTTCAATGGGTGTACTTCTAGGAAACTAAATTATACTGTTTTAATATATATATATATATATATATATATATATATAAATGAAAGTGTATGTCTGTGTATCTGTGTGTGTCTTTGTGTGTACATTTCCCTACGCAACAACTCTGTCAATTTTTAGTCTACAGACTCGAAATTTGATATACAGGGTACTGAGCGTTTCGGCCAACTTCCTCTGGCCTTCGTCAGGTGGTAACCGCGACGGATAGGAACTTCGAATCTCCTAACTGCATTCTCAGCCATCACTGTCATCCGTAGTTATTGTCGTCTCACCACATTTTTGACCAATTACCTCTGGCACGCTTTGGGTGGGATTGAAACCGCTATCTTCAGACAATGTTTATCTGGAACCGTAGAGATTCAACGTCTCTATCAACTGCGCCACGGGCCCCGAAGGGCGATCAAGGTTGGATTCTTTGATCTTATAAATCCATATTTATTTATTATCTGATCTTCCATAGTCGGGTCCGTACCGATTGGTATATATATATATTATTCCTTATTGGAATTTTTTTTTATTTTTATTTTTATTTTATTTTTTTTTTTTTTAGATGAGCATTGTATGTTAATTTTATTTTATTTCGGACTACTAGTCTCATCTTATCTTTTTTATTTGGTGCACAACGTTTCGGCCAACTTCCTCTGGCCTTCGTCAGGTGGTAACCGCGACGGATAGGAACTTCGAATCTCCTAACTGCATTCTCAGCCATCACTGTCATCCGTAGTTATTGTCGTCTCACCACATTTTTGACCAATTACCTCTGGCACGCTTTGGGTGGGATTGAAACTGCTATCTTCAGACAATGTTTATCTGGAACCGTAGAGATTCAACGTCTCTATCAACTGCGCCACGGGCCCCGAAGGAAGATCAGATAATAAATAAATATGGATTTATAAGATCAAAGAATCCAACCTTGATCGCCCTTCGGGGCCCGTGGCGCAGTTGATAGAGACGTTGAATCTCTACGGTTCCAGATAAACATTGTCTGAAGATAGCGGTTTCAATCCCACCCAAAGCGTGCCAGAGGTAATTGGTCAAAAATGTGGTGAGACGACAATAACTACGGATGACAGTGATGGCTGAGAATGCAGTTAGGAGATTCGAAGTTCCTATCCGTCGCGGTTACCACCTGACGAAGGCCAGAGGAAGTTGGCCGAAACGTTGTGCACCAAATAAAAAAGATAAGATGAGACTAGTAGTCCAAAATAAAATAAAATTAACATACAATGCTCATCTAAAAAATAAAAAAAAATTCCAATAAGGAATAATATATATATATACAGGGTACTGAGATTTGGAAAAATCGATGTGATCGGTTTTTGGCCAGAAATGTAGCGATTAAGGGGTCAAAGTTCAATGATTTGACCTTTGAGAACTCTACCAAACTCCTCTTACAATTTTGGGTCCACACACTTGAAATTTTAGATATACGTTCTTTGGACATGGATCTAACTTAATAGCTTGATTTGAGCTCAAAACAATACATTTTAAGGGGTCATAATAGGGTTCAAAGTTTTAAAAAATTGACCGCTTTTTTTATTTGCTCAACATACACCTCCAAATACTCAGGCAACGCCGGGCACCCATACTAGTATATATATATATAGGAAAATTTTGTGCATATTTTCCGATGCCAAAAATGAATCTTTTAACTGTTTTCGTTTATTTGATTTTATTTAAAACAAAATTTAGTAGTAATCATAAAATAATAAATATTTATTGATGTTAAACTACCAGTAAAACTAAAATCTAGATCATCACCACGTGTGCTTTTACATTTGAGAAAATATCTGCACATTGAACGTGTGTTTTTTATGGTAATCGAGATAGTTATTGGAATCGGTAATTGTATCGGAATCAGGAATCAACAATTGTATCGGAATCGGGAAAATATTGGGATAGTCGTATCACTTATATATATATATATATATATATATATATATATATATATATATATATATATATATATATATATATATACTAACAGGGCGACCCGACGTTGTTCGGTATTTAAACAAATGTTCCACACTTCTAATACTTTTATTGTCACCAAAATCGGTGAAATCACTCATTCGTCAATCAAATCAATTGATTGCCTGTTCTAGTCAGGAACTCGCCGCCGTGCACAAGGACGAACCTTCAATGCCTCTCGCAGTGATTTAGTCCACAATTCATTGTAGTCTACATTGCATTGTAGAGAACCTAATGTTTATTTTATGAAATTATTTTTAATTTTATATAATGACTTGAATTAAGTTTAAAATGCTAAAGTCAAGTGTAATGGTCCAATTATACTCTATTGATTTTTGATACTTATCAGAGGTATTCCGATACAAAACCTATCTGAAAACACTCCCAGGCACATAAGGTGCATGTGTGTTGATTTTTAAAAAACTGGCCCAGTCGTTTATAATCTATAGAGAACGAAATCGTGCTCTCTCTCTCTCTCTCTCTCTCTCTCTCTCTCACACACACACACACACACACACACACACACACACACACACACACACACACACACACACAAAGTGCCTTTATATATGAGTAGAGAAGAGATAGAGATAAACTTCTTTCCAGTTAACGAAAAAAAAAAATGAAGAAATTTACGTGCAGGGTTTAAACCTACCGAAAAAAAAACACGTAAATTTTCAAGTCATAAATTTCTAGCATTTCCTGGTTCGACACCAAAATTCCTGACTTCGAAAAGACGCAATGACGGAGGTTACATCGGTTAAAGCGTTGTGAGATTAACATTCTAAGTGAGAACAGTAGTTTAACAAATCTAAATAATGCAAATCATTCATCCTCATCTAAATATAATCCGAAATCAAAATGATTTCCTGTTCGTTGCAGTTTTTTCTTTCCTCTTCCTGAAAAGAAGAAAAAGAAAGGAAATTCCCGCTCGTTTTATAACTGTATTAGATAAACAGATGCGCCCCAATGACGTCATTCATTTTTTACTGTTTGGTGTAGAGGGCAATCTGGTGCAAAACAGATGCGGATGTCCAGGATGACAGTGTAAGCAATCAGTGCGTAAATCGACTATAAAGTTTCCTTAGCTGTTGTAACGAACATACATGTTTAATTAAATACTCAGCCCGTTTTCAACAAAGAAATAAACGCAACACAGTTTTAGAAAAAATAAAATAAAATAAAATAAACTGGCTGAGCCGTGTCCCGGCATTGCCCGAGAAAGTAAGTAACTCAACTAATTCCTGATCCCAACCTTAAACAATTTCATCATTGGTGCTTATATAGTACTGAGCACATATGAAAATCGTAGTTATGCAGGTAAAATCGCAGTTCCAAATAAATTAACACGAAAACTCTTTGATATATTTACGTATCAGGCAGAAATATGTATCTATACCGAAAATTAAGAAAAATTATCATAATAATTATTACTAGCGGGACTTGTGAAAATTTCACAGATGACTCATTCATATGCGATATATTGATGTTGGCATTCTGTGGATGTTCGGCGTAAATGGAAACGCTCTGATATTATTGTAGTTCTTTTGTTAAAACTACAAAAGTATTTATCTAAGCTGCCAGGGACGCCCGTAAAGTAAAATAAGCTTAAATATGATATTTTAATTCTTGCAGATTTCGTATATATTATTATACAGACAATGTTCTATCGATTTTTATATATTATAAAGTTGCGATTTCAAAAATAAAAAAATATATATCCATATGACTTGGGTGCATCAGCTTGAATCGAAACTGAAACCAAAACTTATGAAATATATATATATATATATATATATATATATATATATATATATATATATATATATAATTTAAGTTTATTCAGCTATAATCGTAACCGAAACAAAAATTATGAAGAATTCTTGATAAAATTGTTTATAAAAATATATATGACTTCAGTGTCATTAGTTATAATCGAAACCGAAACCAAAAGTGATGAAGACTTCTTGGTAAAATTAATATCATTCCAAATTTATGCTAACAGCGTTAGTAGTATCATTTTGATTCTCTATGACACATCCGACATCTCAGTGTTTCTTCATACCGAACCTGCTGCACGTTCGCCCCGTAGCTTGAGAGCTTATAAGTGTCTGCTGTGTTTCGTATTAACAATACTAGTGTTGGTATTAATAGGAATTATAACAATGTTACACACCCGTGATACACTAAACGTCTCAAATAATTGTCCATGGTCAATTTAGTCAATCCTACAGATTAGTTTGAGTTTATAAGTGCCCAACATGTTGCAATATTTTTTAACTATAAGGGGCTGATATTTGTTTGGTGTCAACCGCACCAAAGTGTGACAAAAGGTCGGAAGGTGGAAAACAGGAAAGCTCCTCTAAAAGAAGGGGCACTCTTGCCTCAACAAAAATAATCTGAGCACTCCCATCGGCATTCCCCAGTAAGGGCGCCTCAGGCGATAAGCAATAACCTTGCCCCGGCCGAAAACCGTAAGGCAAGGCCTGGGAGGGTGGACCTCTCGGGTGATACACAAGCGTTGTACCTCAGTCCGACAGGTACAGGGCCGGTTTACGGTCCCGCATCTGTTGGGCTGAGTGTCAAGAACGGGTCCTTAATAAGTACTCTACCCTATCTCCATGCAGCCGAAGCTGCTATGAGACACATCCCATCATAAGGATTATAATGGGGTTGATAGGATATTTATTTGGTGTCTATCGCACCAAAATGTGACACAAGGTCGGAAGGTGGAAGATAGGCAAGCTCCCCTAAAGGAGGGAACTCTTGCCTCAACAAAAATTACCTGGGTATCTTAGTCTGCATTCCCCGGAAGAGCGCCCCAGGCGACAAGCAATAAACGTGCCCTACCAGAAAGCCGGGTGGCAAGACCTGGGAGGGTGAACCTCCTGGGTGGTACTTAAGCGGTGTACCTATGTCCGACAGATACTGGGCCGGTTTCCAGCTCCTCACCTGTCGGGCTAAGTGTCAAGAACGGATCTTTGACTTGTACTCTACTCTGTCTCTCTGCAGCCGAAGTTGCTAGTAGATACATCCCATCATAAGAACTTATAATGGGGTAGTTATTTAATTGGTGCCCACATCACCAATATTTGACACACGGTCTAGAAAGTGAGGATCTAAAGCGAGCTCCCCTAAAGGAGGGGAACTCTTGCAATTACAAAAATTGCCTGAGTAACCTCGTCAGCATTCCCCGGTCGGGGCGCCTCAGGTGATAAGCAATAAACTTGCCCCACCCGAAAGCCGGGTAACAAGGCCTGGGAAGGTGGATCTCCTGGGTGATACCCAGGCGGTGTACTTCAGTCCGACAGGTATAAGGCCGGGTCGCAGACCCTCACCTGTCGGGCTGAGTGTCAAGACGTGTATTACTACCCATGACTCTGCAGCCGAAGCCGCTAGGAGACACATCCTATCATAAGAGTTTTAATGGGGGTATGATCCCGCAGAGTCGGGAGATTCTATTGATAAACGATGCTGCTAGGATCTGACAAATCGAATTAATTCACGTTCTGCTACCAAGCAATCAGAAACCAGAATTGCTCCATAAATATTAAACCTTTTCTGTAAAAA
>NC_136492.1:73535144-73555144 GCF_053919585.1 Euprymna scolopes
ACTTGGTTTCATCTTGATTCGTCTGTATAATTATATATGCCACAGCTTGTCAGGATAGAAAATTGTCGAAGAAAATGCAATACAAGAAAAATGAAAAAGAAACCCAAAGAAAAAGAAAACAAAAAGAAAACCAATAAAAAAAAACGATGACTTTCCGTGACGCAACCAAATAAAATTGACTGACGGCAATTGACGTTTATTTTACTGTTTTGTTTCTTTTTCATTGTATATTTCTAGAACAAACAAAATTAATCAAAGAGTATAAAAATACACTGCGTAGCTTAGGGAATGCTGTGTAATTCGATTATCACTATTTAATATGGCTATTGATGCAGTCATATTGATTATTATGTACGTGTCCTCTCGCGTTTGCACTAATTGATCAGCGGGTGACCAATACTAGTGAATTTATGTTTCACAAGGAGAAACAACATTTTTTCTGAAGATTGTTATGCTACCTGGCCCCTGGCCTTGGTATGGCGATTTTTTGAACGACGATAGAAGCACACCGACATTTAATATAAATTGGGTGAAAACGTAATGTTACTCAACACGCTGTAGCCTCAATCTCAAAGTAGACAAAGAAAAGGAAATAACTTCAACTCGCTTTTTCCCGTCGTAATAGCGACATTTATTCCCTCATCCTCCCGCCATGCCTGACTTTTCGTTATGGCTGTGACATCACCCACGTCACTAACGTGATTTCGAATGTCATCCACGTCTCTAACGTAATCTCGAACATCATCCGCATCTCTAACGTAATCGGCCTCTCTAACATGCTCTAGCGTGCTCTTTCTCCATTTTTATAGTCTTTTCCTTGCCGGTTACATAATTTTGCATGCATTTGCATGTGCGCGTCCGCGCTCTGTTACAATAAAAGTTATGTTTCTCTTTTTCTGTTTCCTTTTTCCTATCATAAATCAAGGGGACTCCTTCCTGGGGTTAACACTTAATCTCTATGGGATATACATAGATATTCGAATATTCTATTAAAGTTATTCTTTAACTCTCAAACACTTAGTAAAGAAGTTGAGAACATAATTTTTGCTCTCCCCAAATTGACCATTTAAATATGTTATATCGTTCTTGAGGTCTATTGGTTGTACTGGATTCCGGGACAAGAATTCATCCAGTCTGGTGGAGTGTCTAGCTTCGCACTATTACTTGAGGTAATATCACTTAGAGAAGGTGTGTTAATATCTAGTAGGTATTCAAGTTTTCTCCAATACACATTCAAGTTCTCGCCAGTGGGCATTCGAGACGTGCATCCATAATAAAATAGAAAAAAAAGAAACATTAAAATAAGAGAAGGGTTACCAGTTAGCAAGTGCTAAAACATACATAGTTTTAATAATGAAAATTGAGAAAAACGAAATTTTATAACAAAGCATATTATATTACAATTTTAAAAAAATAATTAGTAAATTCTCATTTACGCAAATGCGTTTCTGATAAAGAAATTTGAGGAAATAATCAGAAGACTTAGAAATATGTAGGTTAATATGTTCATAATGTGAATATATGTGTAAGTAATATACTATGTGAGTATTTGGCAGCGTGGCATTGTGTAAGTGTGTGGGTTTACCTTGTTCTTGTTAGTGCGTGTATAGTTGTGGGTAGCAGTTCGTTTCTCTTCGCCTGATTCTCACCACGGTGTAAGGATGAGTGCGCGAAATGAAGACAACTTATGAAAATAATTGAAGGTTTCTTTCCTTCTCGCCCCCCTCCTTGTCCTGGTCAAAAGCATAGCGATGTCGAGCATACATTCTTAGAATTGTGTTTGAGGAGTAGGCGGCAGGTTTATCTGGGAAGATCTAATTTGGTTACTGTTTTTATATGTCTTGTTACATAGATTTGTTATTTGGAAGGATGAAATGATTTTCATTGGTTGAACTCGCCGTGAACATTCACTATTTAGGAAGTTACGAAGAGGGCGTATCGGAATGGATCGGAGAAATAAAGAAGGTAACTAATTCAAGCCATTTGCTTTTTAGCATTCGTCAGAATCACTTCGCGATTCCGTCGCCACAGGTGCACCTTGTGGAAGGGTTAGTTTATTGCTAATTTACTGAGGCGCCCTATACGTGAGAATGCCAACGAGATTGCTCAGGCACGTTTTGTAGACCAGAGTGCACCACTTTTTGTGCACTGGCTTTCCAACTCCAACCTTTCGACCTTGTGTCGCATCTTCTCGTGATGAGAAGAAGGTAAATACCTACTTTCTTAAAACATAAGAACCAAGTAAGTGTAGATACCTCCTATTATTTATAATGTGTAAACATTTTGTTAAATATGCAGTCCGTCGTTTACGGAAAACAACAACCGCAAAACAATTTTATAAAAGTAAAAGTCTTTCTTTATTGGTTTATTCGAATGAAATACAAAGTAAAATTTGCAAGTAGAAACATTCGTTTTTTGGGTGGCCGAATTTCAAGCTAGATAATGTGCTCCCTATCGTCTGCATGCATTGCAGCTGTGCACCCCACATGCAACACCTTCCATGTTTACAATACTATACTCAGTCAAACTAAAGTTAATTTACACGCGGAACCTACCGTAAAAATTCACATTGACTCGAAACATATGAAGCCAAGATTGTATTAGGTCCATGCAAAAATTCTTACCGATTTCATAATTCATTAAAATTCTAAATTTTTACTATGAAAGCTGATTGTTTATATTACTTGTATTGATCGGACTCTTGTTCTCATCTTGAGTTTTATTTGTGTAACGTTTCGGTCGGATTAACCTTCGGCCGTCCTCAGGCATGTTGGCTGTTGTTTGGAAAAGAAAAGATAAATAAAAGTTACTGACTCCGTAGATATTTTCGTATTCTTTCAGTTAGTCTGTATTTCATGATTATTGTTTCGTGTGTGTGAAAAATTGGTTGACATAGAAGAGGCAACTCTAATAAGATCGAAAGGGGATTATCTTCCATCCATCGCCAAAATTGTACAGTATTTTTTTTCTACAATTAGAGGCTCCCAAATGCTATTAATTTCTACGCTTGGTTTGCTTAATATTTTTTTCTTTTTTGACATATGTGCTGCCTCCTTGAGTCGCTGACCCTCCACCTTGCATCCCTGTCAATTATTTTAACCTCGTTGCACAAAGAGAAGTATTTCCTTTTTTCTCATATTTGATCAGTTAGTCCCGACTTTTCGACCTTTCCCCGTGTCACGGTTTTACAGGGTTCTTCTAGTCTTACCTTTAGGGAGCGACCGGTCTCACTTGTGTATAGTTTCAGCATTTGCATGAAATCTTAGATACACAGTTTTTTTCATGAGACTTTCTGTCGGGGGCTTGACTTGCACTAGGTGTTTTTTGATAGTCGAATCACTCTTGAATATTGTTTTGATGTCATATGGACTGCATATTTTTAATTTTTTTTTTCGGACAGGCCCTTTATGTATGGTATGATGGTATGCACACCGTGGCAAGTTTTCGGGTATTGTCATTTGGTGTTTGCTCTAGATTTTCCGGAGCCGATGTAACGCCCACTTTGTTATCCATTTCGGTGGAGGGTTATTCTTAAGTTGTCCAACATCTCTTGGTATATGTTGTCGTCGCTACATATTGTTCTGGTACGGTGTCCCAAGTCCCAGACGATTCCTTTTTTTACGTCATATGGATGGTGAGAGTTGAAATTCATGCTCCGTAAAATTTGATTTTCGAAATACGGAAGATACAAAATTCTGATCTGTGCGGATTATTAAAACATCTAGGAATGTTAGTTTGTTGTTTTGTTCCTTTTCCACAGTGAACTGGATAGATGGACGAATGGAATCCACATGGTCTAGTAAGTTTTGGACGTCCTCCTGGTGAGCCAGAGTATGAATCTTGAAAATTAAACCACGTGTTGTTGAAAATCTTTATTCATAGCGATAGCTAACTTTGCTCTCTATAACTTGATCCCATCTGACAACGAGCTTATAAATACCTCGCTTGTAAAATCTTTAGGTTTTGATATGAAATATGAATCTAGCTTTTGTTCAGTCTCTTCTCGTAATGTTTACCTAAGATCATCTAATTGGATTTGAAATCCTCAAAATAAGTATTAGGGAGCTAGATCAGGAGAACATGCAAGATTAAGCAAGATTTCACAACCGAATTCTGCCAAATCTTTGATCAGTGTGAGGACGGGCATTATCATGATGGAAGATCATTTGTTGATGAAAAATCAATCTATCAACGAGCTTCTAAACGTCTCACTTGTAAAATTCTTTGGGTTTTGGTGTGAAATATGAATCTAACTCGTGTTCAATTTCCTCTCGTGATGTTGGTCTTAGGGCATCTAAATGGTTTTATAGTCCTCAAAATAAATCATAATCTGAGGGAGCTAAATCAGTTAAATATACGGGATGAGGCAAGATTTCACAACTGAATTCTTTCCGATCTTTGGTCAGTAGTGCTGTTTGAGGACGAGCATTATCATGATGGAAGATGATTCCTCTTTGTGTTGATTAAGAGTCAACATGGATGAAAATATTGCATAAAAATATGATGCTTTAATAATCTGAAAGAAAAGTTGTAAATTAATCATGGTGATTGTTTAAGTAATAATAATATGCATGAAATAAATTACAAAGGTTTAAAATGTTAGAAACCAGTAAAAAAATCTTTTGCATTGTGTAGTAGTAATTCTTCTAATGCACTCAACTCCAAAAAACAGAAAGTCTGTTCTGTTTCTTGTCAATACACAGGGGCTGGGAGAGTAAGAAAAGAAAAAAGAAGCGGTAGGCGTGGTCAGTTTTATGGGAAAGAGAGCGAGACTAACCACGAGAATTTCCGAGATTTAAAAAGAATAAAAGACTGAACTCGGACGGATAGGCGACTCTGGTTTTGTAGAAGCATAGAAAACGGTAAGAGGAGAGGAAAGTTCCTCCCTAAAGAAAGTTCCGGCTCAAAATAATAAAGAAAGTGAGGCTGAAGGACCCAGCAGTTTTCACACTGATTTGATACAAAAAAAAACTTCAGTAAAAAATCTAAACGGTAAACACAGAATGCTAGTACTTAATATGAATAAATAAGAAAGTGTCGCAAAATTATCACAATGCAAATAAAACAATAGAAATATTTCTAAAGAGGGAATTCATTCTTTCAAAATGCTGTCGCATCTTTCTACGAATGTTTCCATTTTGTCTTAAAGGTGTAAAGGGAAAACGACGCCGGTATTCCGGTGAACATTTCACAGACTACTTTTCTGCAATGGAGGACACAAAAAAAACCCACAGTTTTAGATTATTGTGTTCGTGATGACTTACGACGGATACAAAGTTCAAAAGCATTTTCATGTCGAACTAGAGAACGTATGCAAAATTTTGAACTGAATCATTTATTTAATCCACTGGGGAGATTATTCTCGTTCCATCAAATTTGTGAATGTAGACATGTCCGCCTTGTTCGAAAGCTGAGAGAAAAGAGGAAAAAAAAAAACAGCAGAAATGAACTCATCGATTTTCCGACTCTGACATCATTATATCAACTTCGCCTCCATCCTTGAACGGGGAAAGGGCAAACAACTCCTCTCTAATTATAGTAGGACAGAATCCTCAAAGTCGTCGGCATGGGGCAGCCCAATCGTCCTATTTATTCGCTGAATAAAGGTATGATAAGTTGTCTTCCCATGCGTGAAAATCATTAAATAACATGTTCGTCATCTGGACACAGTCTAATAATCTGTGAAAATATATCCACACACACACACACACACACACACACACACACACACACACACACACACACACACACACACACACACACACACCACACCACACACACACACACACACACAAACTGTCGATTATGGAGCTGAGCAATTGTTGTTTCAGCTAAATTTGACATTTGAAATAATATACAGCCAGTCGCATGACAATCTCCTCCCCCTCAAAGTTTCTCGGGTGTATATTTACGAACAGAAGGTTACATACACACACATATATATATATATATATATATATATATATATATATATATATATATATATATATATATATATAAAGCTGTGTGTGTGTGTGTGTGTGTGTGTGTGTGTGTGTGTGTGTGTGTGTGTGTGGTCACGAATAGGCTCCTATATGGTTGACTATTTTAAAAAACTGATTACATATAATGATAGAAGATGTATCGAGGATCAGGAATGGGTATGTTTGATCTGACAGAACGGTGGTTCATAAATATTGTGGGGCCTGCGTTCGCACCTGGCCCCCAAAGTATGGAAATAAAAAAAAACGTTTAAAAGGGTTTTTGATATAGATGTACATAAGAATACTTTGATAAGTATGTTTTATCTTAAATAGACATGGTATAATAAAATTGTGAGGTCTGCGTTTGCGCCTGTACTCCATAGAAATATGGCACAAACTTTAATAAAGACATTTCATATCTATTTGCGTAAGTATACTTTGATAATTATGTTTCAGTTTGAAGAAATATGGTATAATAAAATTATTGGGTGTTCGACCTCCATAGAATGTAAATATGTCACAAAGTTTAACAAGTCTTTTTTAAAAGGGGTGAGGGTCCACAATAACACCTTAACTTTAATCTTGATTCACGTTAACTTTTATTTATTTTTTTAGTTGAATCATATTGTGTCTGATAAATTCACCTCATAAATTCACGTTCTCATTAAGTGAAGCCCCCCCAAAAAAAAAAGTCGGAACTTTAGATAATTCTCAGCACAAATTTTGCATAACTCTGTTTTTTCCTTCTCCACTTGCACCTGACATCTTTTCGGAAATAGATAAATAGATAAATAATAAAAAATAAGAACGTGACTTGTTATCGTATCAAAAGAAGGAAAAAATCCTGCTCACGTGATTACGTGTCTTTTTAAAAAAATTTACATAACCTTTTTATGTTTATTTATATATCTGTTTAAGCTTTTTTTCAGTGTACTAGAAGGAATTCAGTTGATTACAACCCTTTCTGTGAGTTCTTTACATTACAATAGTACAACCCTGAATCCGACGGCGCAATACTACACCGTACAATATGATAAAACTGAAACGAAGCTGTTCTGCTTGAAAAGGGCGCCATTGTCTTCTTATTCATATTTATATCGATTATTTGCTTTAAAAAACTAAATTAATTACGTGTTTATTTTTTTAATATCTCATTTTGCTGTTTCGAATTATTTTACTAAAGTAAGTAAAGCTTCATTATTTTTCCAAACTGTTTTTATTTCTTTGTTTTTCGATATTTCGTCAATATCATTTAGTAAGAGTGTTTAGCAGAAAAGCCAACAAACGACTACCCGAAAAAATAAATATACAAGAAATAAATATTACCATAGTCAATAAAGGTTCAGTTCATGTTTGTTTTTTTTTGTTTTTAAATAGTTTTTAATGCTCTTTACTTGAAATAATTTCAGCGAACTGAAATTAAAACGACATTTGAGGCGATAACTACTTAAATGAATTTTTATATAAACTACACATGCCATAATCGAATATTCCTCAAGCACAAAATAACGGAAAACATTAAAATATGTTTATAAATATTCCTTACGTTGACGGAACTCTCTTAAATTGTTAACACAGAATGATCAGGTGCCCCTCCTTCAAATTAAAAACGGTGCTCTCCATTTCAAAGTCGCTGCCATTTTGATATTTTTTTAAACCGGTTCGTGAATTAAAAAATTGTTTTTTACAAACTACTGAAAAATACAAACCAATGAACTTTTCTACCATAAAAGTAACTTTTATTGACTATGGTAACATTTATTTCTTGTATATTTATATTATTATATATATAACATTTTCTCTTTGTAAGGAAACATCATTTTGTTGGTCACTCTTGGCTACGAATGGAAACAAAGTTGATATAAAAAATATATTTTCTCGAAAATTATCTTTACTTTCATCATATTTTGCTTAGGGTAAAATTTTTGAGTATCAAAACCTATCTCTTCACAACCCCCACTTTTTCATGACCTATCATACTTTCATCAATCACAGTCTGTTTTCTGTAGGCTGTTTTTGAACCCAGTCAACGACGGGTACTTCTGCTAGTATATATATATATATATATATATATATATATATATATATATATATATATATATATATATATATATATATATATATACGAGCAAACAGTTAATAAAACATATTAAAAAACACTTTGAAAAGAGTTAAAAACATATTTAATCTGAAAAAGAAACA
This sequence comes from Euprymna scolopes, assembly GCF_053919585.1. Classification (NCBI taxonomy): domain Eukaryota; kingdom Metazoa; phylum Mollusca; class Cephalopoda; order Sepiida; family Sepiolidae; genus Euprymna; species Euprymna scolopes. The sequence continues at coordinate 73,543,310 of NC_136492.1, forward strand.
CTATATAAGTGGATAGTCCTTACTCCGCGGAGTTTCGAAGAAATACTTTCCTTCTCTTCAGAGGGTAGGAATTAGCAAAATGCGGGATCGGATTTTGCATGAAAAAGTATTTGATGAAGCAACAAGTAAGTCAAAGATCTTACTTGAAAACAAAAACAGTGAAGTAGAAGGAATATGGAGAAGAAAAAGGTAATTACACATGAATGGATACTGTCGAGGAAACAGTGAGCAAGAAGAAAATTCCAAAGGCAAGCCGATTAGTATAAATAATCCAGTGACGGTAAAATCCAAATGTATAACTAAATGTATATATATATATATATATATATATATATATATATATATATATATATATATATATATATATATATATATATATATAACCAAAAAAGAATACACATTATACAATCTGCCAACCAAAATAAAGAAAATTGCTCTCCGCGTCAAGGAAATAGCTAAGAAAAATAAAAAAGAACAACCTTGTCGTATTTAATTAAACCTGTTTGAATTATGACTTGTTTAGAATAATGGTACACACACACACACACACACACACACACACACATCTACGCACGTGTACGTACGTCGGTACTTACGTGTGTATGTGTGTTGTGTGTGTGTTGTGTGCGTGTGTGCGTATTTAGTTAGTAAGTTAGTATTCAAGCGGGTTTGTTACGGCACTGACTGAATCTTCATGAAACCACGTGATTGACACCCCAGCCAATGACGAAATCCAACACTGAATTCGGACGAACACAACGAGCACAACCTGTACAGCGAATTCGCACAAACGTTTACATTCCAACATTTACAACATCTTTCCATATAGGTTATTTTTTAATTTATTGTTTTACCACAATCAACATTGATTTTACGAGCATAATAGCAAATGCGTTTATTGACTGATTATGGCGTCATGCTTTGCACTTTCTTTTTTTTTTTTCTGTCGATTTTATTTTAGGTTGTTTTTGTTGGTTGTTTCGTTTTACGGCATATCAATCCTTTTCGAATTTAATCATTTTAGCAAAAGTTTTCATGCTTTCAGTTCTTTATATCGGGAAGCCGATATCTTCGGGCAGCCTGATCTGGTAGCGCCAGATTTCTTTTTAATTGCCTTATTTTTCATAATGTCGAATTAATTAGCACGCAGAAAAGAATAACAAATAAATAGAAAGGGAAACAGATATAAAATTACGATTTAAAAAATAGCAGATTTTTTTTTTTTTTTTTTTTGCTGAACATATAATCGGCGTACAAAATAATGAACTTCTTTTATTTACTCTATACAAGGCATATTGGCACTGAAACATTAGGGGGTACTGTGATAGTGGCCAGATTTATAGATCATCCCAAAGAAGAAGTTGGATAGGAAGATGTTTTTTGACATTACGTTTAAATATTTACATATTGATACTGTCGAGGAAACAGTGAGCAAGAAGAAAATTCCAAAGGCAAGCCGATTAGTATAAAACATTCCGACATCATTTGACCTCTATAGTGAAAGTGTAGAATTTAGTAACTACCCGTGTGGATCGGGGATAGTTTTGTTTATGGAATACAAGCGCAATAAGTTCATTCCGTGGAAGTATTTATAAAATAAACACAGGGATGCAAATTTACGGAGATGCGACAGGGATAATGCTTGGTAAACAATGCGGGACCTATTAGGTTACAAATTCTTCTTTGCATCTTATCCAAAAGGGGGAGACTAGAAGTTGGTACATCGGGTGAAATGTAGTAACAGTCTCTCCTTTTGCCAAACTTTTACTAAAAACAATCGACTAGCTAAACTAGGCACCGCCAAAAATGGCCGCAAAATCAAGTTGTTGTTGTTTTTTAAAACGAAATTACATTTATTAAAATCCATTATTTCTGAGTAACTTTTTTTTTCCAGAAAGATAAAACCCTGAATTTTATCATATAGAAAACAGAATAATGTAAAACTTTTTCTGCTATTTTTAATTAAATTTTAAATGTTAAATTTTCCCAAAAAGTTAACAATTGACATTTTTTGTCCTGCACAAAAAACGTACATAAATATTTAAAAAAAAGGTTTTTGAAATAATTAATTTATTTATTTATTGTCTAACTAAGATTTAGGATGATTTTCTAAGAGAATATGCAAAAATATTATAATATAAGTACCTGAATTTCAAATAATTCCACTTATTCATATAGGTAACCAGATATTTCGCGTCGATCTAGAGTCTATATCGACACTATTTACGTTTGCGTTTGATAAGAAGAAAACTATGGAAGACCAAACAGGCCAAAAAACTTATTTTTCAGTGACGAAAAATTCAATGTATTATTAAGCTGAGGCTGGCCAGTACCAGATGGGTGACCATTCGTATGAGTTTGGTTTTTAATGTGTATGTGTGTGGGGGCCAGGCTCCCCAAAATGGGGAGGGGGCAATTTAAAGCAGAATAAAAAAAAATTATTTCAGCGCGTTTGGTCCACCGTAGTCGAAAGGCGGCAAAAGTTTTCAAACGGGATCGAAAAAAATGATGCTATTTTTAACACAAAGGGCACAATATTTATTGAATTTTTTTTTTGTATCGATTATTCAAAGCATGCCCTGTTTAATAATGGTCATGCATTATTCGGCTCGCTAAAAAAAAAATGTTAATTTATTTATCAAAAATTTTAAAATGGCTTTTTTCGTATAAATATTAAAAAAAATTTTTTTTTGTTTTGCTTAACTTAAATTAATTATTTTACTTAACATATTCACCGAATTTCACACTTCAAAACTCAAAAGCGGGATAATTAAACACAATCGAAGTTCTGATATTCAGACGTCAAAATAAGGTATGCAAACAATTTTTTTTTTAATCTATAATTCTGTCCCTTACAACACAATATCTTGTGTTCAGTTTCAGATGATTATTTTAAGCATATTTGTTCCCACTTCAAAACAAGGGGGGGTTGTAAGCAAAAAAAAAATATATATATAAATATCGTTTATGAAAAATAAGTACACTGTTATAAAGTTCATTCTTCTCCTAATAATCGCTGAAAATTTCGTATTGATCGGATAATTACCTGATTTTTGGTAGATTTTTAAAAAGACGGTCCGTCAAAATGTACTGACCTGCCCCCCCCCCAGTTTTGGCGGTGCCTAAGCTAAACTCACTATATCATAATTCCCCCACTCTCTATCAGTGCCTATACCTAAATGTAGATTCCATGAGCAAAGCTCCTTTCCTAGAACTAGCAGCCTGTGGAACTCTGTTCTGCTAGTCTGCTTCCCAACTGACTACAATATTGTCGTCTTCAAGTTCAACGTAAACTATTTCTTGTAAAACCATTCTCTTAAGTAATCATTTTATACAAAATTCTCATTATTAACGATTACTACGTTAACGTCCCAATGGTTACCGTACACGGGACTTGATTTGTAAAAAAAAAAAAAAGAAAGAAAAGATAAAAAAAGAAAAGAAAACTTGGATTTTCCTTATGAAGATTTTGTTATGAATCAAAATATCAAATTTAATTTTAATCAATAAATATTTTTTTATTGAATGTTTGGCTTTAAACCGTTAAATTTTTTAATCTTGTATTAAAAAAAAAACAAAATTCCACGCACAAGTAAATAGTGGCTTTGTATAGATATAGGATACAGGCAGACGCGAGAAGTTTTTGAATCGGGTAGATGTAGTCTATCTTCTTTGCATCAGCCTGATGAGCGAAATCTTTGATGTACTTATTCCATTTCATGTTGCCCAACAATGACAGGCTGATAAGTTTGAACGTTGGACTATCAGCAATGGTTTTATCAAAGAAATATCTTTGGTAAAGTCATAGATTTCTCGTCCTGGAAACTGGATGTGTAACGTGGCAGTTACATTATAACATTTCAAACCTCTCGGACCAACACACCGTCTGGCACCGCATCAAAGGAACAAACAAATAAAAAAGGAAAGAAATAAAAATCTGACTCGGCACCTTTTTTCGATGCCTCCGTTAAGTCTCGAAAGACAAAGGATGTCCCTGTTGGGACAGCTGCACATGCAATTGTGAGAAAAGGGTTGCGCAATCTTCAACCACACCTCTCTTGCTTGAGTTCAGTGGCAAGGAGAAGCCCAGGACGACTGGAAACAATACTGAGATAAGCGGAGAGCATATACAGCACCTGGAAGTTCCAAATGGTCACCCATTTAAGTACTGATCAGGCTCAACGTTGCTTAATTTCGGTGATCTAACAGGAACCGGTATGTTAACGTGATTATGCCTTTTTTTTAAGTGCAAATGAAATGCATTTATTTGTGATTATTCCAAAACAACGCATTCCATTTTCTTGCAAAAGTCTTTTCACACACACATGTGCTTTTTAAAAGTTTTTCTCCTCGCCACCTCGCTCTGGCCGTTAGCCAGCGCTTTCTCGCTCTCGACATCACATGTCCATCTTGCCCGATTTGCGGCTTGTTTCTTCCCTCGACCAGGTGGTGTATTTTTCTCTCCATTTTTTGTGACACAAGCTCGCGCACACTTGCTAACTTGCGTACGTGCTTTAACGGCTGCTGCTGCTTATATATATTTTTTTCGAATCAGCTATTCTTCGGCTGCTGCTGATTTTCTCACACGCGCACATACGCACTCTATTACAGATGTAGCAAGGATGCCTGTAAATCCGAAGCAGAATAAAGTACGGTGAGAAGGTAAACATTTCCATATCACATTTATCCAAAATGGTCTCAAATGTGGTGCATAGGAAAAATGAATCAAATTACCGGAAATTGTTATTCTTGGGATATATATAACTGGTTGCGCTCTTGTCATGTGTATTATGTACATGTGTACTCTCGTGCGGATACTTAATACAATTTGAACAATATTATTTTTAATTCACATTTAGATGGACAGCTGTGAAAACAGTGGTAGGAATGGAAATACATATATATATATATATATATATATATATATATATATATATATATATATATATATATATATATATATATATATATATATATATATATATATATATATATATATAGTAATCAGTACTGTTTCGCAGCTCATCAGTGCGGGTAAATAGGCAACTACCTCAAGCCAGGATCGTAATCTGACCGCCCAAATGACAGTCAAGGCTTCTCACCATTATGCTATACGGCTGCTGCTATGCGGGTAATGAATTTAACGATGTTTAGTTTTGACATCGTCCAAATGCCTCCGCTCGATTTGTTTACACAAAGAGCGTCGCTTTATGCTTTATACGCTAATGGCAGTTTTGTATATCACTTCCCGAAGTGCTCAACCCAAGATAGGGAGCATTATATATATATATATATATATATATATATATATATATATATATATATATATATAAAATTCCGTATTGAGCTTATATATATATATATATATATATATATATATATAAGCTCAATACGGAATTTTATATATATATATATATATATCCTATAATATAAAGCTGTGTGTGTGTGTGTGTGTGTGTGTGTGTGTGTGTGTGTGTGTGTGTGTGTGTGTGTGTGTGTGGTCACGAATAGGCTCCTATATGGTTGACTATTTTAAAAAACTGATTACCTATAATGATAGAAGATGTATCGAGACACAGGAATGGGTATGTTTGATCTGGCAGAATGGTGGTTCATTAAAAGTGTGGGTCCACAAAGTATGGAAATAAAAAATTAAAAAATTAAAAAAAACGTTTACAAGTGTTTTTGATATAGATGTACATAATAATACTTTTATAATATGTTTTAACTTAAATAGGGATGGTATAATAAAATTGTGAGGTCTGCTTTCGCGCCTGGCCTCCATAGAATGGAAATAGGCACAAACTTTAATAAAGACTTTTCATATCTATCTGCGTAAGTATACTTTGATAATCATGTTTCAGTTTGAAGAAATATGGTATAATAAAATTATGGGGTGTTCGTTCGCACCTGACCTCCATAGAATGGAAATATGTCATAAAGTTTAACAAGGTTTTTTTTAATATAGATCCACAGAATATTGTGATAAGTGTTTCAGTGTGAACATGGATGGTATAATAAATTATGGGGGTTATCTATTTTATTTTTACTTTCATCATATTTTGCTTTAGTTTTTGATACTCCCAAATTCAATCCAAATTTACAACTCTTCCTTTTCATAACCTATCATACTTTAATAAATCAGAGTCCATTTTCTGTAGGCTGTTTTTGAACCCAGTCAACGACGGGTACTTTTGCTAGTATATATATATATATATATATATATATATATATATATATATATATATATATATATATATATATAATTGCGTATTGAGCTTTTTTATTCAGTTGGGATTAAATTATCTATATATAAATACTTGTATTTATATTAGATTGAAGTTTACCATTGCGTATATCAGGTAAACACTACATCCTTTTGATTTCATTACTATATATATATATATATATATATATATATATATATATATATATATATATATATACACATATATATATATATATACATATATATATATATATATATATATATATATATATATATATATATATATATATATATATCAATTTGCAAAGCAACGTGCTTCCAAAGACAATAATGAACATCTTGCTCTTCTGGTTCGTAGAAGATATGGGTGTGACCCATTAATGGAAGCTAACATATTTTCAATCTTTCGAAAACGGAACTTACAGAAATTGAAAATAGAGTTCTGTCTAAGGGATTTGATTTTTGTATTCCCACAACCAGCATAAATAAAGTGCGAACAATTTCTGCCTTTGAAGTTTTGTTCTCTCAACTGAGACATCATGTCCCTAATTCCCCGGAAAGAATTTCTGAGATGAAATCTAGTTTAGTTGCCTTAGCTCACCGATACAGTAACATTCCTGTTGATTATAGCGACTTTGTCTGGAACATAACGCAATTTAAAACTATGAAAGCGTTAAAAGTCCAATGACAATATTTATATGTGCAAACCAGACAAAGGTACAGGGGTGGTGATTTTGGACAAATCGGACTACGTTGAGAAAATGTCAGTTATTCTCAATGATGTTTCGAAATTCCGTAAACTCGATCCTGTCGAGTTGACGGATAATACTTGCAAGAACGAGGCAAAAATACAAAGGCGTCTACTTGCATTATGTAAAAAGGAAGTCTTTTGCAAGGACGTCTATGACAGGATTAGACCCTCTGGTTCACAACGTCCTAGAATGTATGGTCTCCCCAAAATACACAAGGAAGGTGTTCCACTGAGACCTATTTTATCAATGGTTGGTTCGGCACAACATTCTTTGGCTCAGTGGCTTGTGGAAAGTCTGCAACCTGTGTGCGAGTTATATACCACGCACTGTATCCCTGATTCTTTTCAGTTTGTTGATTATGTACGTGGGTTGGATTCTAATGCAGAGACATCTTTTATGTGCTCATTTGATGTCTCTAATCTCTTTACCAACATACCGTTGGATGAGACTATACGTATATGTACCGACGCGCTTTACGTTTTTCTAGAGATTCTTATTGAACTCATTTTAATGTGCACAAAATCTGTGGAGTTTAGTTTTTGTGATATTATGTGCTGTCAGGTTTACGGGGTTTCAATGGGGAGTCCGTTGGCCCTAACATTAGCGGATATTTTCGTCGGGTACTATGAATCCGTTTGGTTTAATTTTACCACAAAACCCACTGCATATTTTAGATATGTTGACGACACTTTTGCTGTTTTCCCATCGCAAAGTGAAGCGTCGATATTTTTTGATTGGTTGAATTCTTTGCATGGAGCTCTAAAGTTCATTATAGAAAGTGAAAAGGACAATTCGCTTCCCTTCTTGGATGTTCTTGTCGAACGTTCAAGGGGGGGGCTTTCTCGCTACAATTTATAGGAAGCCGACATTTACTGACCTATATGTGAACTGGGTTTTTTTTGTACCAAAATCACGTAAGGTCGGCTTAATTAATACTTTGGTACATAGAGCCCTGATGGTTTATTCACCTAACAGATTGGACGCCGAACTCGATAATATCAGGGAAATATTCATCAATAATGGTTATCCTGTTGATCTTGTTGATGGCTGTATTTTCAAAAAGGTTGCGGATTTTAAATCCCCTAAAAAGTTTGGACCTTTGAAATGCCCGGTTTATTTAAAATTACCGCGGGTTGGGGAAAAGAGTAACAGACTTTCCAAACAGATTCGCAGAAGTATTTATGACTGCTTTTATTCTGTGTCCTTGCGTTTGGTATATACTACGAGACCTGCATTTCCTTCTTTTCGCAAGGATAGTTTGCCTTACATCCAAAATAGCAATATTGTATATCAATTTAAATGCCAGTGCGATGCTGGTTATGTTGAGCGAACATCTTGCATCTTTTGACTCGTATAAACCAGCATGTTCCATCGAAGATCAGACAAGGGAGGATGGGGTCTGGTAGTATCCCTCCTTCTGCAGCTTTGGACTCTGCTATAGACCAGCATTTGGTTGACAACCCGTGCTGTGCCGATAGATATAAAATTGAATGGTTTGAGGCGCTACATAGAGCGGACTCCAGAAATCATTTAAAGATTTTGGAGTCTGTCTCTATTGCGGTGCGGAAACCTTCTTTGTGCCGGCAGAAAGAAACATCTAAGACATTGTTTCTCTTTGGGGAACTGTGAATCTTTTCTCCCGTTTTTTTTTTTTTTGTTTTGTTTTGTTTTTTCTTCCCCTCGTTATGCCATTATTTTAATCGTTTTTTTTTTTAACGTTAATAAACTTTATTTTAGTCCCCGTAATTTTTGGCACATTGAATAGTTCCCCATAAGAACTCTTTACTTTCGAGATAGTATTATTTTTACGCTATCGATTTTCTCCTGATGAGATGATAGCTGAAAGAGCTCTCGAGGGACTTCCGCCAATTATATTTAAAACTATATATATATATATATATATATATATATATATATATATATATATATATATATATATATATATATATATGGGGGGAGGGTAATCTATTTAACTAATAAAAGGCTCATTATGAATTCTGGAATATATATTCTAGGTAACACGATGAGTAATATGAGCACATTATTCTTTTTGTAAATGTTAACATTTAAGGAGTGCATCCATAATGATTTTGCTTTTATGAACAAAAGCATTATGGATTTTGAAATATTCCGATTCCGATCCCATATTACCTGGCGTGAAATATGGGATCGGAATTCGGATCATCATTATTATTATTATTGGCTCACATGGAGCTTTCACACAAGTCAATAAACGATCGGTTTGGAAACCTGTGGTGTTCTCTGGAAGCTGAGTGACGACAAGTCTCCCCAGACGTCCAGCTATCTCCTCCTCCTCCTTCGATAGCACTTGCAGATAAATCTGCGTCATCGCAACAGCCTCATACCATTGATTTCTCGCTGGTAGTGGCCATTGGTTTATATTGGAATTTGAGTGGCACTAAGCCTCCCCACGATCCCAGTTCTCTTCGCGCTTGTCCAGCAGAGGTCTGGCCAGCGCTCTCTCCTCGGTCTTTCCATCCTCCTTGACCCTTCTCGGCTCTTTGGTATCACTTTTCTATTGGGGGGGCGGTGATGAGACAATGGGGGGATGCATGATGGTGGTGTAGAACTTGTTGATATGCAGCTTCGGCGTTCTTCATTCCCTGTAACGCTTCTTTGTTATATTGTCTTGTGTTATTCCCCACATTCTAGGGTTTCCCTTAATATTTCAGCCATTTTCTTTATCGTTAGGCGTTGTATTTTTTCAGTTATTCCTCTGATTCCAATTTCTGCCATTCTTTTTACGAAGTTTTTCGGAATTGTTCCTAGTGCCCCTACTATTACCGATACTATTTTGATTTTCTTCATCATCCAAATCCCTTTTAACTCTCTGGCTAGCTCTGTGTATTTGCTTCGTTTCTCCTTTTCTTTCATACTCATCCTGTGGTCAGCGGGGACAGCAAAGTCTGCGATTTGACAGGATTTTTCTTTCTTGTTAATTATTACGACATCTGGTCTTCTTGTCTGGATGGGTTTGTCCGTCTGTATGTCCATGTCCCATAGGATTTTGTGGTTCTCGTTTTCGAGTGCTGTTGCAGGTTTATGCTTGTACCATTTGTCTGTACGCTCAAAATGCAGTCGTTTGCATAATTCCCAGTGCACCGCACTCCCCACTTGGTCATGCCTGTTTTTGTATTCCTTTATGGGCCAGTTTGCTGCATTCACATACTATATAGTTTATCGTTTCGTCTGTCTGTCCACATAGTCTGCATTGGCTGTTTTCTTGTGTTTTATCGGTTCTTGATTTGATATGGTTGGTTCTTATCGAGTTATCTTGTGCTATTATTATTATTATTATTATTATTATTATTATTATTATTATTATTATTATTATTATTATTATTATTCATTTATTATTCACTAGGAGTCCTCACGCAGGTTATCATCAGAGATTGTTCACTGACAACAACCTATAATGTCCCCTGGAGTCTGGATGACAACAAATCTCCACAGATTTTCATTACTTTCCCCTATTTCAATAAACTTTCAAACAAATTTGCATCATCGTAATAACCACTGACAACGACCATTGATTATCACTGGAATTTGGGTGACAATAGGCCTCTTCAAGGTCCCAGTCCAGTTCGCACTCATCCAGTGAAAGTCTGGCTAATGCTTTCTCTCTCCACACACACACACACACACACACGCACACACACACGCACGCACACACACACACGCACACACACACGCGCACACACACACAGTGGCGCCAAAAAGAAAGTCCGCACTTGTCATTTTTTTCAAAAACCGCAAATTTAAGCTAAATTGAATATAACTGTTTAAACAACCTATACCTCATTTGATTCGCCTTTTATTCATTTATAATTTTGCCTGTTCATATTTGACTTTTAATTTTATATATATGAGTATTCAACAAAGAGGAAGTTTGGGATGATGCATATATTCTAGTTGATCGCTTTTTTTTTCAATTCACTAAATTGGGCTCAACTTCAATCTCTTAAAGTATCTTTATAACTATGATAGTTTTAATATTAATACTTTTTTATACCTATATACATACCTACATACACATATGTGTGTGTGTGTGTGTGTGTGTGTGTGTGTGTGTGTGTGTGTGTGTGTGTGTGTGTGTGTGTGTGTGTGTGTGTGCTACTGCAGTTAATTAACTCATTCTAATTCGTGAACTTTCGGTTTAAAAAATGTCCATTCAAGAAATCCCGCTGATATAAAATCTGCTTTCTTCGATGAAAGTTAATTTGCTTTAGTCGGAATGCAATCGATTCTGCGGGCAAATATTTTCACCATCTTGTATTTCCACCTCGAAGGAACTGCTGCTCGGAATTTTCTTATCCCAAATCTAAAATAAATGTATTCCATTTTTCCGTTTTATAAAAGACACCGAGCAATAGATATTAAATTGCTTTATTGCTTTTCCAACTTCTGAAATGATTCCAAAACTGCAATGGGAACTTTCCAATTTTATCCGTTCTTCTTCTAGAGCAGTTGTTTTCTACTTTGTTTTTTGGATTAGGCTTAGAGTTAGGGTTGTAAGATTCAATTGTATTATCCTGAAATATTTCGTGGATGTAATTGCCAGAGAAAAACAACAACATTCAACTGATAATTTTGCAAAAAAAAAAAAAAAAAAGAACTGATATAATGATTATAAATACATCTGGGATTTTGCTTTCAAAAATATGATTGACTGATGGAAACTATAAATACGGACGGGTATAGAAGCGTAGGAGAGACCTCCAACATATATGTCGAAAGCCTTAAGTTTAAGCATACTTTCAGCTTTAACTACAAATCATCATTCATTAAGGTGACATACTAGATTGTTATACTCGATTATCATAACCAAAACTA